>NW_007260598.1:1009880-1020546 GCF_000164805.1 Carlito syrichta
CAATAAATCAAAAATTAGCCGGGCGTGGTAGCACACTCCTGTAGTTCCAGCTACTTGGAAGGCTGAGGTGGAAGGATTGCTGGAGTCCAGCAGGTCAAGGCTGCAGTGGCCGGGAGTGGCCACTGCACTCCAGTCTGGGCGACAGAGTGAGACTGCAACTCAAAAAAAATAAATAAATAAAAATAAAAATAAATAAATAAATAATGGGCCAGGCTCGGTGGCTCGACTGTAATCCCAGCAATTTGGGAGGCCGAGGTTAGTGGATTGCCTGAGCCCACGGGTTCGAGACAAGCTGGGGCAACTTGGTGAGACCTCAGCTCTACAGTAAGTCAAAAATGAGCCAGGTGGGGTAGCGCATGCCTGTAGTTTCGGCTACTTAGAAGGCTGAGGTGAAAGGATCACCGGAGCCCAGCAGGTCAAGGCTGTGGTGATTGTGAGTGTGCCACTGCACTTCAGTCTGGGTGACAGTGTAAGACTCCAACTCAAGATAAATAAATAAATATTGGCCAATGACTTATGCCCATAATCTGAGCACTTTGGGAGTTCGAGGTGGGAAGATTACTACAGTCCAGCAGTTGAGACCAGACTAGGCAACATAGTGAGATCTTGTCTCTACATAAAATTAAAAAAATCAGCTGTGTGTGGTGGTGCACACCAGTAATACCAGCTACTGGGAGGTGGGAGCAGGAAGATGGCCTGAGCCCAGGAGGTCAAGATGGCAGTGAGTCATGATAGTGCCATTGCACTCTAGCCTGGGCGACCGTCGAGTGAGACCTCTACTCAAATAAATTAAATAAATATTGCTGAAGTGTTAACCATAAGCTTAGAAAATTAGGGAATTAGCATTACCCTAATTCCATTTCCAAACATCCTTTGAAATTCTCTAAGTGAGGAGTAGTGTTAGTTATCAATTATGTAAAAAAGTATGAAACATGGTCCTGTAGCCAGTTGCTTATAATCTTGTTTGGAAAACAGACCTTGAACATGAGAAAAATGAACAGTAAGTCATTTTTTCCAGTCTATTTATTCATAGATTATCCTGATTCTGGCAAAAATGCGAAAGGCAGGAATGGAATAAAAACATCAAGCCAGTGCTGAAAACAGAATTCAGACAGTTTAAAAGGGTCTTCAAAGAAAAGACCCTTTAGTGGAAGAGAACTAATTTACTTTACTCTTAAAGTGCTTAGAAAGATTCACTTTCAGTGATTTTTTTAATGCTAAATATCAGAATTTTTAAACATTTAAAAGAATTTAAACCAAAACAGCTGCCATTAATATATGAAGGAGGAGCCAGGCTCGGTGGCTCAATCTATAATCCCGCGCCTTTGGGAGGCTGAGGTGAGTGGATTGCCTGAGCCCGCGGGTTCGAGACCCGCCTGGGCAACTCGGCGAGACCTCATCTCTACAATAAATCAAAAATTAGCCGGGTGTGGTAGCGCGCACCTGTAATTCCGGCTACTCGGAAGGCTGAGGCGGAAGGATCACCAGAGCCCAGCAGGTCGAGGCTGCGGTGGCCGGGAGCGGCCACTGCACTCCAGTCTGGGCGACAGAGTGAGACTCCAACTCAAAAACAAAACAAAACAAAAACAAAAACATATATGAAGGAGGAATACAGGATCAGCCTAGAAGAGTCGAGGAATGCATCAAGGAAGAGTCAAGGAAGGCCCTCTGGAGGAAGTAGTCCTTATGTTGATTCCTAACAGGTGAATGAGTGTTTAATGATGGGGAAGGGGAGGGAATGCACTGGTGGAGAGAAGAGAAAACACATCTAAGCCCCAGTGAGCAGCTGGTGAAAAGGCCGGGCCACAAAAACAAGCTTATCTGAAAGAGCATGACCTGTCCCAGAGAACAGCATGTGGTACCCTGTCTTAGTTGGCTCAGGTTTCCCTCACAAGATACCATAGACTGGATAGCTTCAACAACAGAAATGTATTTCCTCACAGTTCTGGAAGCTGGAGGTCTCATATTAGGGTGCCAGCATGGTCAGATTATGTTGAGGGTCCTCTTCCTGGCTAACAGAGGACTAACTTCTTGCTGTGTCCTCACATGGCCACCAATCCTATCAGATTAGGGCTTTACTCTTATGACCTCATTTAATAATTATGTAATAAAAGTACAATCACACTGTGGTTTAGCCCCATTGTGGCTTCAACATATTAATTTGGGGAGGACACACATATTCAGCCCATAACTTATGTCACAGCTGGAAAGTAAGAAACAACTTGGGGAAGGGCAGAGAAACAAAACCGAGAATTAGGAAGGACAGAGCGCAGAGGATACCCCTGAAGAAGCTGTCAGCTCATGGAGAGTTCCTGTTCTCTGAAAATGCTCCCTATAAAGGAGGGATCTCTGATGGTTGTACCTGTGTTATTTGCTCCTTTCGTGAATCTAGAGATTAACTGATTTATTCAAGTTGAGTCAATTAGAATAGTATTCCTGGAAATTCTGAAACTGGACACAGAGTCTGGGAGTCTTTAAGTTGAATCACATTAATGGCAATTCTTTTTTTTTTTTTTTTTTGAGTTGGAGTCTCGCTCTGTCACCCAGGCTGGAGTGCAGTGCCACACTCATGGCCACCCCAGCGTCGGCCTGCTGGGCTCCAGGAATCCTTCTGTCTCAGCCTTCCAAGTGGCCAGAACTACAGGCACGTGCTACCACACCCAGCTAATTTTTTATTTAGTATAGAGACGAAGTCTCGCCAAGTTGCCTGGGCTGGTCTCGAACTTGTGGGCTCAGGCAACCCACTCGCCTTGGCCTCCCTAAGTGCTGGGATGACAGGTTGAGCCACTGAGCCCGGCCAATGGCAATTCTTGAGAGAGAAGGGCCACCACAAACAGTGCACAGTTAGCACTACATGGGCAGCAGCCCTTGTCAAGGTCTTCAAACTTCTGTTGCTAAAATCTTCAGGGCAGACCTGGTTCGGTTTCTTCCTGACACTTAGTTGTTGAATTTCTCTTTCAATTTCATGAGCTTCTCCAAAATCTTCCCAATAAACTATCCTCCTTTTTCTTGAGGATAACTTTTCTTCCTTTTGAGGAACTAAAAGGTAATTTTTGCTCCTGGCCATCAAAGGAATGTACACTATTTGGGGTAATCATGTGTCTGGATTTTGCTCTCAAGACAATGGAGAGTTACCGAAGGATCCTGAGAAGGGCAGTAACATAAAATTCTAGAACTGGAATTGTTAGCGTGGCAGACGGGTAGATTAGAGTCATAGAGATTGGCTAGATTCTAAGCAAGAAATAATGAAGTCAGAAGAAAAAGAGAGGATGAGTAGGTTTCAGAACGATTGAGGAAAAAATGGAATCAACGAGGACTTGGTGATCAAATGAATGGGCAACAATTAATGTGTTAGGTGTCAAAAATGATTTCAGAAAGGGGGGCTCCAGTGACTGGGAAAGTGGAAAATGGTGCTGTAAAAGTAGAAAACTCAGCCGGGTTCGGTGGCTCAGCCTGTAATCCCGCGCTTGGGAGGCTGAGGTGAGTGGATTGCCTGAGCCCGCAAGTTCGAGACCCGCCTGGGCAACTTGGCGAGACTTCATCTCTACAATAAATCCAAAAAAAAAAAAAAATTAGCCGGGCGTGGCAGCTTGCCTCTGTAGTTCCAGCTACTTGGAAGGCTGAGGCAAAAGGATCGCCGGAGACTAGCAGGTTGAGGCTGTGGTGGCTGGGAGCATCCACTGCACTCCAGTTTCCGACTAAGTGAGACTCCGACTAAAAAAAAAAGAACTTCTGACTGACTGATTTCTTTGGTTTCGCTGGAGCAGTTCACTTACTTACACTTAGTGGTTTATTATAAAGATTGTTAAAAAGGGTACAGATGAAGTGATATATAGGGTGAAGTATAAGGCAAGAGGCTTCCAGAAACACTCTGAACCCTGTCCTTTTGGGTTTTTATGGAGGCTTCATTACCAAGGCATGATTTATTAAACCACTGGCCATTGGTGATCAACTTAACCTTCAACCCCTCTCACCTCCCTGAAGGTCAAGGCATGGGGCTGAAAGTCCCAACCCTCCAATCATGCCTTGGTCTTTCCAGCCCTATCCTGAAGGTATCTAGGGACTGCCAGCCATCAGTCAATCATTAGTGTACAAAAAGATGAAACTGCAGAGTTTCTAACGATTTAAGGAGATATATGCCAGGAAATGGGATTTAAGACCAAATATATGCTTCACAATATCACAGGTGCTATTCAGTAAGAGAGTAGGACTTGGGCAGAGTATAGGGTGATTAATACTAATCATTTAATTTGGAACATATGGGTTGTAGGTATTGGTCAGTCATGAGGTCAGAAGTGTTGGAAATTAGAAATTAGATGTATTGACTTAGAATTTAGGAGCAAAATTTGTCCCTAGAATTAGGGACAGTCAGTGTACAGGTTGTTCATGCTAGTGACCAGTGGATAGGAATACCTAGATGAAATGAGAAAAAAGCTAATTGAGAATAAAGAAAGCAGAGGGAAGAGGATGGAACCCTGGGAAATACCAACGTTTAAGAGATAAATGAGGGCCAGGCTTGGTGGCTCAGTCTGTAATCCCAGCACTTTGGGAGGCCGAGGCAAGTGGATTGCCTGAACCTGCGGGTTTGAGACCCGCCCGGTCAACTTGGCAATACCTTGTCTCTACAATAAATCAAAAATTAGCCAGGCATGGTAGCGCGTGCCTGTAGTTCCAACTACTTGGAAGGCTGAGGAGGAAGGATTGCCGGAGCCCAGCAGGTCGAGGCTGTGGTGGCCATGAGTGTGCCACTGCACTCTAGTCTGAGTGCCAGTGAGACTCTAAAAAAAAAATAGAAAGAATGAAAAAGAGATAAGTGAGGTCAGGAGAAAATCTTGTCAGAGAAGGCAAGACCAGGAGGAATTTTCAAGGAGAAAATGGACAACAGTGTCAAATCCTTTGAGAGGTAAAATACAGCGAAGCCTGAAAATTTCATTATTTTGAAAACTTAAAATTTTAATGCTAACTGTAGCAAAAGCAACTTCAGTGATCAGTGCGAGGGTGAAAGAGATCAAAATGATTTAAAGTGAGAAAAAAGGCAAGTAAGTTAAGACGGCAAGTGTAGAAACCCCTTTCAGTTCAAGAAGGTTTGAAATTGTTTTGTTGAGGAAAGGGGAGAAGATGATGGCTAGGGACACCTAGAAAAATCGAAGGAGAGGTTGGAAGTGTTAAAAGAACAGTGACACCAATATGTACAAATGTCTGTGTCTCTTTATCAGCCTTAGGTATGGTTAGAGAAGGTGGATAGTTGGGGTGACCAGGACTGGGATTTTGCCAGGGTAGTATGTGGAAGAATGAAGAAGAATGGAATTGACAGTATTAAGCAAGAGGAAGATTAAAAGGATGGAGCTTTGTTTTTAAGCTGCCTGGAGACGAAAATGAGAACAATTCTGAGAAATTGGGGCGAGGTAGAGTGGTCAAGGGACGCAGTGCCTTTGATGAAATTAAAAACATGCACTAATAAGAACGTTGTGTTCAGATATTATAATTTAAGATTTCAGAGATGGAAAAATTCCAATTGATGACAAGATCTAGGAAGTAATCATGAATGTAGGCTAGAAAAAATTAGGTAAAAATAAAATATTAAGGATTTGTGAAGCTAGGATATTTGAGTACATTTATATGTTGATGTAAAGAATTTATGGGAGAGGGAGAATATAGCAGTTAGCAGGAAGAAAAAAAAAAGATGAAATGCCTATCCTAAATCTTTTTTTGTTTTTGAGTTGAAGTCTCACTCTGTTGCCCAGGATGGAATGCAGTGACACGCTCACGGCCACCACAACCTTGACCTGCTGGGCTCAGGCAATCCTTCCTCTTCAGCCTTCCAAGTAGCTGAAACTACAGGCACATGCCACCACACCTGGTTAATTTTTTTTAATATATTGTAGAGATGAGATCTCGCCTAGTTGGCAGGGCTGGTCTCAAACCCCTGGTCTCAGGCAATCTTCTCACCTTGACTTCCCAAAGTGCTGGGATTATAGGCTTGAATCATTGCTCCAACCACCTATCCTAATTCTAATGTGGAATTCTAACACCACATGATGTGGATTATTCTAATTCTACATTAGGATAATTTGAGAAAGGAATTGCTTACAACATAGAGAACAAACAAGGGACTAGAGTACCAGGGACAAGAAACAATGAAACAATGACCTTCAATTTAAAAAATGAGGGGAGGGAGCAAGTCCCAGAACCCAGAAGGAGAGGGCTGTCTTGAGATGACAATGACTTTAGTCAAAAGCAACAGCCAATCCAAGAAGACTTTTCCGGGAAGAAGAGAAGTAAATATAGTAGTCCCTGCATCTGTGGTTTCTCTTTCCAAGGTCTCAGCTACCTGTGGTCAACTGCAGTCCAAAATGTAAAATGAAAAATGCCAGAAATAAATAATCCATACCTTCTAAATTGTGCACTGTTTTGAGTAGTGTGATGAAATCTCCAGTGCCATTCGGCCGGGGACGTGAGTCACCTGTCCAGTACACCCATGCCGTGTGCATGCCCGGCCAGCTGGTCTTTCAGGAACACTTTCATCATCAGATCACCAACCAGGGTATGACAGTGCTTGTGCTCAAGTCATCCGTATTTTACTTAGTAATAGCCCCAAGAGTAAGAGTAGTGAAAAGTAGCAAGAACTGTTATAATTGTTCTGTTTTATTATTAGTTAGTTTTATTAATCTTTTACTATGCCTAATTTGTAAATTAAACTTAACTATAGGTATGTATGTATAAGAAAAAACACAGACGATATGGAGGGTTCGGTACTGCCCGCACTGGGAGTCTTGAGATGCATCACTCGGAAAAGGGGGGACTCCTGTACCCCTATATCATACCCTTCCCTCTCTCAGATACCCTGCTGGGCTTCGCATTAGCAAATTCACAACAGAAAGCAGAGGGCAAAGAAGCTGTCGATACAGTTCATACAGGCGATGAGTGGAGCTTAACCAGAAAAGATAACCGTTATTTTTGAGAGAAGTCATAGAAAATGAGTTCGATTTGCAGATAGCGTTATGGGTTCCATTTCCTCCGTGAAGCAGAGGACCTCTATTGAGATGTTATGGGGCGAGAATGAAATGGTGAAAGGTTTGAGAACAATAAAACTGATTTGATGTTATCATTAGTGAATGGAAGAGAAAACTGATCAGAGAAATGCAACAGGATTGCTGTTTGCAGAGGGCTCGTTTGGCATGATCATGACCTTGGAGTAAAATCAATCTGCCCGTTGTGTGATTTTTCTCTAACATTGTCTAACTACACATGTTCACGTATGAGGAAAGCGGGGCGGGGGGGGGAGTTAGGCTTCATGGATTGAATTTTGTCAAACAGAGGCAAGGGAGTTTTTGAAACGATGAACCACAAATCCAAGTTGCAGAAGGAGGAGAGTGAAGGTGGAGGGCACAATTGGATACAGAGACAGAGGAGGAGTTGACAGTGAACCGCGTGACCCAGTAAGGCACAGCTGAACAAACAAGCTGGAAGGATGACAAACTGTGAAAAAAGAAGGATGCTTGAACTGGTGATTTTGGAGATTGCGTTACTCTGCACTTTTTCATTTGCAAGTAATAGAAACTAAACTCAAAGAAGCTTAAACAAAAAAGGAATTTATGGGCTCATATAACCTCAAGGTCCAAGGGCAGAGATGATTTCAGACATATCTGGATCCATGGGATGAAGGTCACTATCGGGACTCTTTTTTCACCTCTAAGCCTTCTTGAAGGGCTCTGTCCCGTATGCTCTCTTGCAGCAGACAGGGCTTCTCCACATGACTCCTTACGGAAAGATGACTGCTGACAGCCACAACCTACCTCACGGCAGCTGATGATCCTTTAGGAAGAGAGACTGTCCCAGTGTCCGTATAATGAATTTCCTAAGAGGACTGTGACTTGCCTGGGTGCCAGCCCATCTCTAGGCCCCATCACTATAAACGGGATGGTCTACCTTAGTTGGCCAGACCTGGTTTGCACAACTGTCCCTGGAGGAGAGGAGGTGTGGAAAAAAGGGAAGCGTTGCGATTCACAGGTTTACCCGTGTCAAAGGGCTGTGTGGGAAGACGTTTCCCCAGACAAAATAGGGGTGTTGAGAGGACAGCAGGAGAAGATCCCTGCTGCAGAGGTGAAGCAACACACTGAACATGGCCGCAGCCTGTGAAAGCTCACTTCACCTCTCAGAAACACTGCTCTATGTGACAGTGTTCATTGTACATACATGTTCTGAGTTTCTTTGAAACTCTCCAAACTTTTTGTCACACATATTATTCAGTTCTTAAAATTGTATGCAATGGCTAGCGAGCGTTAAAAAGCAGTGTTCTAGTGATGCACCACCACCAACAGCTGTCACTTCTTGAGCACCAACGTGGGCTAGGCAACACAAGCCATCTGACATCTGCAATATTATGAAGGACTGAACCACATAGTCACCGGCCGCCTCTCTACTATCCGGTTCACATTCTTTCTTCCTAGTAGTGCCCAGATCTTCTTTGGGGAAGGAAGGGATCCCCATTCTTAGCAACATTGTTAAAGAAGCTGGATAGTTCCACAGGGGGGTAAGCTAATCAAATTCACTCCTCTCCTTGGTCTAAATAACTAGTCCAAGCTGGGCATGTGACATAGCCTGTCTAGTCAGGGACCTGGGGGCTGGGTCATGGACTCCCTCTTCCTCTAAACCATGTGGAATGAGAAAGGGAACCCAGAATGGCCACAGCAATGGGAGAAGCTGGTCAGAGAGTGCAATGACCATACTGAACAGGGCAGAGCTGGGAAAATGCTAGGGACCTCCATCGTGGAGCCCTGACGAGGCAACCTCTGAGCCAAGGGACGGGGCGTCCCTACCTCCAAATTTCAGTTACAAGAGCCAATAGTGCCTTCACTGGGAAAATCGGCTGTTTTCTCTGAGCCTCCATTTCTTCATTTTTTTTATTTTTTATTTTTGAGTTGGAGTCTCACTCTGTCACCCAGACTGGAGTGCAGCAGCCACTCCCGGCCACCTCAGCCTCGACCTGCTGGGTTCCGGTGATCCTTCCACCTCAGCCTTCCAAGTAGCTGGAACTTCAGGCGCACGCGACCACACCCAGCTAATTTTTTGATTTATTGTAGAGATAAGGTCTCACCAACTTGCTCAGGCAGGTCTCGAACCCGCGGGCTCAGGCAATCCACTCACCTCAGCCTCCCAAGCCTCGGGATTACAGGCTAAGCCACCGGGCCCAGCTTATTTCTTCATTTTTAAAATGGTAACAATAAAAAGAATTTTGCTGCCTTATTGTAAGGGGTAAATAAAATAATGCACAGCTTGGCAAATATTGATATGCTAAATACTTCTTGTTCTAGTAGATTGTGACACTGTACCATCTTAAGTATACTTTCTTTTTTATTTTTTAGATTTTTTATTTTAAATATGTGGGGTACAGTTCAGGGTTAGGTATACAAGTGTTCATTATGCAGGTACCCTTGTGAATGACGTGTGCCCCCCCCACCGTAGGTTTCCCACTACTGCCAGTCCCCCCCACCCCCGGCAGTTTCTCACTACTACCAATCCCTTTCTTATAGTATTACGATAGTTGTTCAAGTTCCTCTTATAAGTGAGAACATGTGATACTCGGTTCTTTGTTTCTGTGATAGATCACAGAGGATGATAGACTCTCAATCCACCCAAGTTGCTGCGAAGTTCATAATTTTGTCATTTTTTATGGCATTATATTCCATCATGTATAGGTACCACATTTTTTTTTTTTAATCCAGTCCTCTTTCGATGGGCAGTATGGTTGGTTCCATGTTTTTGCTATTGTAGACAATGCTGAAATAAATGTGCATGCACAGGTATCTTTTTCATAGAGTGATTTGAGTTCCCCTGGGTATATTCCCAGTAGGGGGATTGCAGGGTTGTATGGGAGGTCAATTTTTAGATCTTTTAGGAATCGCCACACTCTTTTCCACAGAGATTGTACTAGTTTACACTCCCACCAACATTGTAGAAGTGTTCCCTTTTCCCTAAATCCTCTCCAGCATCTGTTGTTTTTTGAGTTATTGATGATGGCCATCCTGACTGACGTTAGTTGGTTTCTCAATGTGGTTTTAATTTGCATTTCTTTGATGATTAGTAAGGCTGAGCATCTTTTCACGTATCTGTTGGCTGCTCATATGTTTTCTTTTGAGAAGTGTCTATTCATATCTTTTGCCTACTTTGTAATGGGGCTGTTTGTTTTTTTCTTTTCTGGCACATTTGAGTTCCTTGTAGATCCTAGATGTCAGGCCTTTGTCAGATATACAGCTGCAAATATTTTTTCTCAGTCTGTGGGCTGTCTCCCCACTCTCTTGATGGTTTCTTTGGCTTTGCAAAAGTTTGTCAGTTTGATGAGATCCCACTTGTCTATCTTATCTCTTATGACATGGGAACTTGGGGTTTTGATCAGGAACTGGTCACCAGTTCCAATTTCCATGAAGATGTCTCCTGCTTTTCTAAAGTTCTTATAATTTGAGGTTTTACGTTTAGATCTTTGATCTATTTAGAGTTGATTTTTGTGTATAGTGATAGGTAGGGGTCTTGTTTTATTTTATTATTATTATTATTATTTTTGAGTTGGAGTCTCACTCTGTCGCCCAGACTGGAGTGCAGTGGCCGCTCCTGGCCACCGCAGCCTCGACCTGCTGGGCTCTGGCGATGCTTCCACCTCAGCCTTCCA
>NW_007260598.1:1021005-1033206 GCF_000164805.1 Carlito syrichta
TAATTTTTGATTTATTGTAGAGATGAAGTCTCGCCAAGTTGCCCAGGCGGGTCTCAAACCCACGGGCTCAGGCAATCCACTCACCTCGGCCTCCCAAAGCATGGGATTACAGGCTGAGCCACCGAGCCCGGCTCCATGTGAATTCCTGTATTGTCATTTCCAGGTCTGAAAAGGATGCCGCTGGTAATTTAATGGGTATTGCATTAAATCTGTCGATTGCCTTGGGTAGGATGAACATGTTAACAATATTGATTCTTCCAATCGATGAGCGTGGAATATTTTTCCATTTGTTTGTGTCATCTTTGATTTATTTGAGCAACGTTTTGTAGTTTTCATTGTAAAGTTCTTTGACTTCTCTGGTTAAGAAGATGCCAAGGTATTTCTTTTTTTGTGTGTGTGACTATTGTGAATAGGATTATGCTTTTTATTTGGGTTTCTGTTTGATCATTGTTGGTGTATAGAAATGTAACTGTCAGCGGGCTCGATGGCTCAGCCTGTAATCCCGCACTTTGGGAGGCTGAGGTGAGTGGATTACCTGAGTCCGCGGGTTCGAGACCCACCTGGGCAACTTGGCGAGACCTCATCTCTACAATAAATCAAAAAAATAAGCCGGGTGTGGTAGTGCATTCCTGTAGTTCCAGCTACTCGGAAGGCTGAGGCGGAAGGATTGCCGGAGCTCAACGGGTCGAGGCTGCGGTGGCTGGGAGCGGCCACTGCACTCCAGCCTGGGTGACAGAGTGAGACTCCAACTCAAAAAAGAAAAGAAAAGAAATGTGACTGTCTTTGGCACATTTATTTTATACCCTGAGACTTTGCCAAAGTCCTTTATCAGTACAAGGAGGTTTTTGACATATTCTCTTGGGTTTTCGCGGTATAGAATCATGTCATCTGCAAAGAGGGGTAACTTAACTTCCTCTTTTCCTATTTGGATACCCCTGATTTCTTTCTCTTATCTGATTGCTCTAGCTAGGCCTTCCAATATTGTGTTGAACAGGAGGAGTGAGAGTGGGCATCCCTGTCTTGTTCTGGTTTTCAGGAGAAATGGTTCCAGTTTCTGTCTGTTTAACAGTATGTTGGCTGTGGGTTTCCCATAGGTGGCTCTTATTATTTTGAGATATGTTCATCTATGCCTAGAAAAACTACTAGGGTTTTTATCAAGAAGTGATGCTGGATTTTATCCAAATCTTTTTCCTAGTCTAAGGATGTAATCATGTGGTTTTTGTCTTTACATCTGCTGATGTATTTACTTACGTTTATGGTCTTGCAGATATTGAACCAGTCCTGCATCCTGGGGATGAAGCCTACTTGGTCGTGGTGGATGATTTTTGAGATGTGTTGTTGGATCTGGTTTGCTAGAATCTTGTTGAGAATTTTAGCATCTCTGTTCATCAAGGATACTGATCTGTAATTTTCTTTCTTTGTTGGATCTTTACATGGTTTGGGTATCAATGTGATGTTAGCTTCATAAAATAATTTGGGGGGAGTTCCATCTTTCTCCATTGCCTGAAATGCTTTCAAAATGATTGGTATCAGCTCCTCCTTGTATGTTTTGTAAAATTCTGCTGGAAAGTCGTCTGATCCAGGGTTTTTTGTTTTTGTAGTTAGTTTTCTTATGATATAGTTGATTTCCTGAGTTGTTATTGATCTATTTAGGGTCTTGATTTCTTCTCCTTCGGGGAGGTTGTATG
Organism: Carlito syrichta; assembly: GCF_000164805.1. Taxonomy (NCBI): domain Eukaryota; kingdom Metazoa; phylum Chordata; class Mammalia; order Primates; family Tarsiidae; genus Carlito; species Carlito syrichta. Next base: position 1,022,694 of record NW_007260598.1, read on the forward strand.
GTGTAAGAAAGTCCTCCATTTCATTTAGGTTTTCAAGTTTGCTTTCATAGAGGTGTACATAGTAATCTCTGATAATCTTTTGTGTCTCTTCTGGGTCAGTTGTGACTTCATCTTTTGCATTTTTGATTGTGTTTATTTGGGCTTTCTTTCTCTTTTTCTTGGTCAGTCTCACTAGAGGTCCGTCGATCTTGTTTATCCTTTCAAAGAACCAGCTTTTGGTTTCATTGATTTTTTTGTATTATATTTTTGTCTTTTATGTCCCGAATTTGGGCTTTTATTTTGTTCATCTGGACTCTTCTGTTGCTTTTTGGTGGTTTTGTTTTTCCAGCTTCTCTAGGTGATTTGTTAGGCTGTTAACTTGTGATCTTTCCATTTTCTTCATGTGTGTTCACACTCTCTTAGTACTCTTTTCATGGCATCCCAGAGATTATAGTAAGATGTTTCTTTGTTTTCACTTGTTTCCAGGTATCTTTTAATCTCTGTTTTGATTTCTGTGTTGACCCAGGAATTGTATAGCATCATGCTGTTTAGTGTTCATGTCTTTGTTGCTGTTGATATTTATTTCTATTCCACTGTAGTCTGAGAAGGTGCGTGGCAGAATTTCAATCTTATAGAATTTGTTTATGTGTGATTTATGGTCAAGGATGCGGTCGATTTAGTACACTTTTATGGAAGGTGACTAGTATGCAACTTTTTAACTTATGTACATATACTTCAAAAAACTTTATACCCAATTATAAATAAGTACAATTATTTTTAAAGTCACATGCAATTAACTTTTTTCTATAACAAAATTATGCCTATTGTAGAAAACATAAATGATTCTATCCTTCATAGTTGCACTAATTGCTTATGGTTATTTCTATAAAAATCAGCATCAGCCGGACTCGGTGGCTCAGCCTGTAATCCCGCGCCTTTGGGAGGCTGAGGTGAGTGGATTGCCTGAGCCTGCGGGTTCGAGACCCGCCTGGGCAGCGAGACCTCATCTCTACAATAAATCAAAAAATCAGCTGGGCGTGTAGCGCATGCCTGTAATTCCGGCTACTCAGAAGGCTGAGGCGGAAGGATAGCCGGAGCCCATCAGGCAAGGCTGCGGTGGCCAGGAGCGGCCACTGCACTCCAGTCTGGGCGACAGAGTGAGACTCCAACTCAAAAAAAAAAAAAAAAAATCAGTATCATGTCTTGGTCAAGTGCAAAATGATTTAGTGTTTCATGGGAAAACTGTCTTGACTTTGATTTTTTCAGCTTATATTGCCTTTTTCAGAAGTATCAGACATGATAAACCTGAGGATTATGTATATTAAAGCAGTTTCTCTATTTTTTTTTTTTTTTAGAGACAGGGTCTTGCTCTTTCACCCAGGCTGTAGTGCAGTGGCGCCATCCCAGCTCACTGCTGCCTCGAACTCCTGGGCTCAGGTGATTCTCCCGTCTCAGTCTCCTAAGTAGCTGGGACTACAGACAGTATGCCACTGTGCTTGACTGAAGCAGTCTTAATCTCTCATTCTCTTTCTGTTTCTTTCTTGTGTTCTTTCCATAGGTTTGTGTTTATTTGGGTTTGTAGCATTTTGCACAAAACAAATCAGGCATGAACCTTCAAAATTGTTTCTCTTTTTGCCCACAATGTACTCATAAAAACAGCAAAGAGCAATGAGAGAAATTTCTATTCTTATGGTTAAGAACCTATGATGCTATTTGTCACAAAATTAGAGCATGGAGAAGTAGAGGAGTAAATACTTGTATATGGCAGTCGAGTTTATTTATGTGGTTTCACATATTAATCTTGTAAACTCACCTCATGACAATAAATTTATTAAACAAACCAAATTTAAAAAAGCATTAAAAACTTAGAAAGTGGTGATAAACTATGAACACAGTGCTACTGAAACTCAGCAACGCCACATGCTCAGCCTCGGCTCTGGTTTGGATGGAACACAAGCTCTAAATTGTGTTGGGTGGAGCCTGGCAGGAAGGAAGCATCGGATATTGCTGGAACATATCTTTGTTTGAGCAACAGCTAGTGAGAAAGGTCACCATTATGCTTTGCTTTCAAACACTAGATCTGTTTTGAAATGAATACTGAACATTTCATCACAAATGCTGGTTTATAATCATCTAAGTACACAATCCTGCAGTATTAACGTTTTTTTCTCCTAAGTGGAGAGCAAAATCCAAAGTTTATGTTCTCACCACTGTTTTGATCAGATTATGTCAGTGAAAGATAACATGACTTCCTATTTATGGACTCCGGAATTCCTGGCTATTTACAAAGTTCCAATAGTGAATTTCTAACTTTTTTTTCTGTAGTTGTAGTGCTATTTGTACTCTCATTAAACTCGTTGCTGATGATTGAGATGCAAGTCTTTCTGGACTTGGTTCCTAATATTAATTGCACTTGTTCAGTGGATAAAGTGATAAAATGAATGGCACCAATATTCTAAGAAAAAGCTTATCTTTTTCTATAAAGTGTTTGCTAATAAATGCAGTTCATTTTAGAAGCTCTTCTCTCAGATAGGACTGACATTCTGAGAACAGTGAAAGCAATAATAGCAAACATGACTGCCACTTTTTTTGGTGGGAGGGCAGAAATCTATCAAATATCTCAGTTTATATTTTTGGTTTTCCCTGTTGGCTAGGTGGTTGTATTCCCATATCCACAGCACGTTTCACTGTGGGAGCTTGGAGCTCTCAGAATAAACTTTGGGAAAGGCTGGGTCCACCCTCTGGGGATAAGGGAGCCAGAGGGAGGAAGGGGAGGGGGTGAAGGAAAAGGGAAGGGGACGGCTGTCTTCCTGTGTTTGGATGACCTTTCCTTGTGTTTATCTGGAGGGACTGGGCAGCCACGCTGTGTTGATGTCAGTCTACCATGTTGCTCCATGAGATCTCTTTCTTAGCTTTATGTGGGTAGAATGACTTTGCCTCTGCTAAGAGGACTAGATTTATCTGATTTGAAAACAAAAAAATTGAAAATGCACAAGCCTGCTAGGTGTTAGGGCTTGGAGAAAGAAGTCTTATTAAACACACACATATTTATTCCATTTGAAGAAGGACGCCGAGCACAGTGGCTCACACCTGTAATCCCAGCACTTTGGGAGGTGGAGGCACTTTTCCTGAGACCAGGGGATTGAGACCAGTCTGTGCAACTTGGCAAGACCTCGTCTCTACAATAAATCAAAAAATTAACTGGGTGTGGTGAGCTGCTTCTGTAGTTCTAGCTACATAGAAGGCTGAGGCAAGAAGATTGTCTGAGCCCAGAAGGTTGAGGTTGTGATGGCCGCGAGCATGCTACTGCACTCTAGCCTGGGCAATAGAGTGAGACTCTGACTCAAAAAAAAAAAAAAAAAGACTCTCAAAAATAAAAATAAAAAAGAGGCTCACCTCCCCTTCTGCTTGCCTGCTAAGAGTAGGGCTGGAGACTGTCTTCCCAAATCCTCATCCCTCAGTGTAATGCTCCCAACTGTAGGTATTCCATGACTGTTTCTGGAATAAGTAGGCGAATTAATGACTAAATGAGCAGCGTCATGGAAAGATGACTGGGCAACAGTCTGTGGGGGCCCCACAATGCCTGATTTATTTGCCAGTTGCTGCTCTAAGAGCCCCAACTAGCTCTGTTACAAAGAAGCCAGTTTCATGAGAAGTCGCCATACTGATTTCCATAGAGAGATCCAGCAATCTTACTACTAGATATCTACCCAAAGGAACAGACATGGCTATATGAAAAAGACACCTGTACCTGCATGTCCACATGTCCATCGCAGCACAGTTTGCAATTGCAAAGATGTGGAATCAACCTAAATGCCCACCAACCAATCAGTGGATAATGAAAATGGTGCGGGTGTGTGTGTGTGTGTGTGTGTGTGTGTGTGTGTGTGTGTGTGTGTAGGAATACTAGTCAGCCATCAAGAAGAATGAAATATCTTTTGCAGCAACTTGGTTGGAATTGGAGAACGTCATTCTAAGTGAACTAATTCAGAAACAGAAAACCAAACACTGCGCCTGAGCAATGTGGTGAGACCTTGTCTCTACAATAAACCAAAAAAATTAGCTGGACATGGTGGCACATGCCCATGTTTCCAGCTACTTGGAAGGCTGAGGCGGAAGGATCACCTGAGACCAGTAGGTTGAGGCTGTGGTGGCTGTGAGTGTGCCATTGCACTCCAGCCTGGGCGACAGAGTGATATTCCAACTCAAAAAAAAAAACCAAAAAACAAAAAACCAAACACTGCATGTTCTCACTTATAAGTAGGTGCTAAACCAAGAAGCCACAAAGACACAGAGAATGGTATAATGGACACAGGAGACTCAGAAGTGGGAGGCAGGGGTAAGGGATGAAAAATCTCCAATAGGGTATAGTGTGCACAGACAGGAGTGGAGAGTACATGTAAAACCCGGACCAAAAACTTTTGCCTACAATGTATTCTTTAAAACAGCAAAGAGTAATACCCCCTAAAGCAATTGGAATAAAAAATAAAGCAGCCAGGTTCGAGCCTCGGGTCTCACATTCCTGGTGGATGAGCCACTTTGTACAGGTGCTTAGGACTGACTCCTCTGGTTTTCAATTTTCCTTCCAGTACCGGCCACTCACTTGGTCTGATCTTTGCTTAAATGTTATTTTCCCAGAGAAGTTCTCCCTCGATCACCCTGTTCTCCTTCATCTCAATTAGAACCTCCCGTATCCCTTGTATGAAACTTTTTTTGTTTTCTTCACAGCACTTAATACAATTTTTAATTCTATTCGCTTGCGGAAAATGTATCTTGCATCTGATGACCGGACTACAAACTCCGTGGAGATGGGGACTGTGTTTATTTTCTCATCACTGTGTTCTTAGCACTTGGCACAGCACCTGACATATAGTGAGCACTCAGCAAGTATGTGTTAAATGAACAAATGGGCAGATTAATGAATAAATTATATTTGGAAGAATTCACACCAAATTACTGAGTGGGGTTGGGGATAAAGGTCAGAGTCCAGAAGCCCTACCCCAGTCAGACCTGGAACTCCCTCACTGAGTTGAGAATCTGGAAGAGGTGAAGTGGTTAGCAGATGTGAGTGACATTGTGCATGCTACCTCTGGAAGCTAGCGAGCAGCTCTGGAAGTGCCAGAGATGTTATCTTCTGACTCTACCCAAATAGCAACTTCTCTTTTTTTTGAGTTGGAGTCTCACTCTGTTGCCCAGGCTGGAGTGCAGTGACATGCTCATGGCCACCTCAGTCTCGACCTGCTGGGCTCAGGCGATCTTTCTGCCTTAGCCTTCCAAATAGCTGGAACTACAGGCACATGCCACTATGCCCGGCTAATTTTTTTAATTTATTGTAGAGACAAAGTCTAGCCAAATTGCCCAGGGTGGTCTCAAACCCCTATACTAAGTCAATCTTCTCGCCTCAGCCTCCCAAAGTGCTGGGATCACAGGCTTGAGTCACTGCACCTGACCTTTCCAAATAGCAACTGCTTCCACCTTCTCAGTAACAGCATTCCTCTTGGTCAGCAGGTACCGACCTCAGAAGGGCTCTTGGCTTTTCCTCCTCCTCACACAGTGCAGTTGCGTGATACTTGGTAGCGTTCCCTTTCTGTTTCTGCAAGGACCTTTGGATTCAGTACATTAATCAGGTTTCTTTCTCTTGCAAGTTCCAGGCACTCAACTCCAATGAACTTAAAAGCAAAAAGCAGGAATTTATTGCCTGGTGTTGTTGGGAAGCTGCTGGGGCAGTTGGTTTCAGACATGCCTGGATCCAGGGGCTCAGATGTTGCTCAAGACTCCACCTCTCTTGCCGTCTCCCTGAAAAGCTTCTAGAATGGACCCAACAGTCCCCTGACTCACAACCTCCTCGAAGCACCAGACAAGACTCTGATTACACCCATGCGATCATTCTGGAATTGGTCACTGGTTGTTAGGGGTGGGGACTGGAGGTTAGACAAGGCTCTGATGGCTGAACCAGGCAACATACTCACCCTTGTGACCTTGTATGAGAGCGGTGGGGTGTAAAATAAAAGAAAGAGTTCCTCAAGAATATAGGAACTGTGTTACCACAGTGGGCTAGGAAGTGATGTAAGATAGTAGAAAACACTAGAATGCCTTCATGCACTAGCTGTCCAGCACGAGGCACAGTGACAGGTCCTGCATGAGTTGGGATGTGCCAGGGAAACGAGGATGTGCTACAGAACAAGATGACTCTGGCCCACATTCCAGAGCTTTCTTTTGCTAGCTGTGTGATTGTGGACAAGTTAACCTCTCTATCTGTTTCTCATGATGAAACAGTGATATAAGACATTCAATGGAATATTACTCAGCCTTGAAAAAGAAGGACATTCAGTCATATGCTGTAACATGAATGGACCTTGAGAACTTTATGCCAAGTGAAGTAAGCCAGTCACAAAAGACAACACTATATGAATCTACTTATATGAAGTTCCAGAGTAGCCAATGTCATAGAGGCAAAGTTGGATGATGGGAAAGGTCATGGTTGTTTGATGAGTGTAGTGTTTCCATTTTGCAAGGTGAAAGAGTTCTGGCGATAGATGGTGGTGGTGGTTGCACAACAATGTGAATGCACTTAACACCCTGAGCTGTACACTGAAAAGGGTTAAAATGATAAATTGTATGTTACATACATTTTGCCACAATAAAAATAAATGATGCAATGTTAAATGAGACCACAGGCCGGGCTCGGTGGCTCAGCCTGTAATCCCAAACTTTGGGAGGCCGAGGTGAGTGGATTGCCTGAGCCCGCGGGTTTGAGACTCGCCTGGGCAGGCAAGACCTCATCTCTACAATAAATCAAAAAATCAGGCGGGCGTGGTAGCGCATGCCTGTAATTCCGGCTACTTGGAAGGCTGAGGCGGAAGGATCACTGGAGCCCAGCAGGTTGAGGCTGCAGTGGCCAGGAGTGGCCACTGCACTCCAGTCTGGACAACAGAGACTCCGACTCAAAAAAAAAAAAAAATGAGACCACAGGCATAAAGCACTTAGTGCAGTGTGAGCTTAATGTAAGCGCTCTTTAGTGTGAAATATTATGATTCACATAACACCCCTAGGGATAGTATTATTTTTATATTTATTGCTGATAAAATGGAGCCCACCCGGCTAGAAAGTAGCAGAGCCAGACTCAAGCCCCATGCTTGACTGTTAGCCCCTGCTGTTTTCTGTTATGCTCCGTTACCTCCCAGCACACTGCTTGCTAACCACCACTGCCTAATATTTTTAAACACTACTTGGATTATGTCAAGGTCTTGCTCAACAAAACTTAAGGGCTCTGTCTCTGGTCTAAAGCACAAAGGCCTCTTCCGTATGATTCTTAGTGCTAGCTGACGCTATTATTTTTCTAGCGTCAAACCCCTGCTTCACCCTGCCTTACACTCTCTTTGATCACAGCATCTGCCAGTTCTTGGGACCATGCCGAACCTCTGCCCACCTTTTGATGCTCAGCTCAAGGCCCAGCTCTTCCAGAAAGCCTCACCTGATGGGGAGAGAGACACTGTCACCTCCTCCCCTTTGCCACAGCTTTTATTATTTGATGGAAATACATAATGTACTGCTTAGACAAGCATTATTACAGCAGTTGTTCATGTCTTACCCCCACAGCAGACTATCAGCTCACAGAGAGCAGGGAGTGTGTCTGCTACTTTCTTAAATTTCTCTCAATGTCAGTTTGGTGTTTTGTATTGAGTAGAAACTCAATAACAATTTCTAAATGATGCTGATCCAGGAAATAGATTAACAATGACTAGTTCACACAGCCATGATTTGGACTGAAGGAAAAGCATGTGTAATTTTCTTTCTTGTTACAAAAGACACAAGGACTTTTTCCTGTACCTTTAGGTCAGTTCAGGATATAACGTTTCCTTGTCAGAAAAGACTGAGCCTGGCTAACAAAACAGATCTGCTGGTGGGCCTGTGTGAGAGGTAGGTGCCTCTTGATGATTAAATTCTGAGAAGCAAGCCAGGTTTGGTGGTTCAGCCTGTAATCCCGCGCTTTGGGAGGCTGAGGTGAGTGAATTGTCTGAGCCCGTGTATTCGAGACTTGCCTGGGCAACTTGGCGAGACCTCATCTCTACAATAAATCAAAAATTAGCTGGGCATGGTAGCGTGCGCCTGTAGTTCCAGCTACTTGGAAGGCTGAGGCGGAAGGATCGCCAGAGCCCAGCAGGGTGAGGCTGCGGTGACCGGGAGCGTGCCACTGCACTCCAGTATGGGTGACAGAGTGAGACTCCAACTCAAAAAAAAAAAAAATTCTGAGAAGCAGGCAAAAGTATGGAGCCACCAGAGGTGAGACCATTATTGCTTTGAGAGTATCTAAAAATAGATAAAATGTCTCAGGCTCTGCAAATAGTGCCCACTCTGAAGCGTCTCTACACGGGTACTAGAGATGTCCGCCGTGCTGCTATTAAGTCCATAAACCTTTCTAAATGACACTGTCCCTCCCCTCCAGCCCCTGCCCAAAAGATGTGCAGACGTTCTCCAGGAAGAGAGTTAAGGCCAGGATGCAGCCAGGGCCCGCATTCAGCAGGATGTCCTGGTGTGTCAGTTATGAGTGTCCATGGGGTTTGTTCTGACTGGTTGGTTTCTGTTCTTTAAGTATGTTGAGTATCACCTCTGGGCAGAGGAAACAGCACTGGATGGTTCTCTGTGGTAGGAGTACAAAGCACCAATAGCAGAATGGCAGAAAATACAGATAAAGACCAGAACTCGAAGGAATTCGTATCACCCATTTGGACAGATGAGCCACAGAGAAGCAGGAAGCAGAGAAGTGCTGCCAGCAGCTGTGCCCTTTTGAAGGATAAGAGAGTCTACCAAATGGGCTTTTATAATGGACCCGGTAAGAGATGACAAAGACTTGAACCAAGAACTTGGCAGTGACAGTGGAGAGGAGGCAATGGATGTTAGAGATGTAGTTTTAGGTAAAATTGACTGGATTTATGATTGAATGGAGAGAGTAGAAGTGTCAACAGGAGTCAATCTGAAATGTGGATATTCTAAGTGGTGGTATGTGCTAAGAATACCCTGCTGTTTCAAGTTTATTGTCACTGTCTTACCTCAAAGTCCAGGGAATGAGCTGTGGTTAATCATTCATAAGATATGAGAGCAGTGCAGTTGAACGCGAGGTTGCTGGCAACTCCTGAAAAATGCAGTTGCCCTACTTGAGTACATCTGGTTCAGTGAGAGTCTAGACTGGAACGACGGCTCACCTAGCATTGCATCATGGCCCAGCTTCCCGTGGCTGAAGGAAATGTGGAGAATGTTCTGAAGGCTGGCGGGGACCGTGGAAATAGCGGCCAGATGCCTTTGGGTGAGGCAGTTGTGTAATCAATTACAGGGCATCGTTTCTGCTTCCATATAGGAGCTGGGCCCTGGGTATCCCTGGGATTGCTGAGGCTTCTTTGAGTCTTTCCCCTCTACCAGGCAGTCAGGCTAAGACAGCTGTGGTGGGAACAGCAGCACCCAGAGTCTGGGAAGGCCTAGAAGAAAGACTGAGTTCTTTCCTCAGGTTGGAACATAGAACCACCCTGTTGAAGCTGGGTTCACAGGGAGGAAAAGTGTAAAAAGCTTGACTTGTGATATCTGTGGATTTGCCCTCATGGCAGTCTTCTTTAATAGTTATTTAACCTTGCTAGCTAAAGTAACAGAAAACATAATAAACCAATAGGCAATTTGAAACAGTAGACTGTTATGCTCCATTTGAATTTTGGGTCTTCAATTCTTATTTCAAATTATATGTCTTAAAAGATGGTAGCACTTTTTTTATCTAAAGGAGAACTAAGACTATGACATCTTTACACTCTCAAAAATAAACTGTGCTTTGAACCTGCAAAGAAATATTCCGATATCGTAACCTGAAAATAACCTCTGAATTTTCCCACACTCTGACAAATCCCCAAACTGCCAAGTGCACATGTGTACCAGCATTTCCAGATTCCCCTGGGAACACATATGAGAATGCTTAGTTCCAAGAAAGAAAATATTAAGGGAAATACACACACTCAAAAACAAGCGTTTACACCAAAAGTGCTCTCCTGCAATAGGAAAGTATCTGAAGTGCAACATGATAAAAAGCCAATCTACACATTATCAGTTATTTCTATGATGCAAATTTCACTTGTAATTTAGCTTTCTTGTCACAAGTTAACACTTTTTTTTTTTTGAGTTGGAGTCTCACTCTGTTGCCCAGACTGGGGTACAGTGGCATGCTCACGACCACAACAGCCTCGACCTGCTGGGCTCAGGCGTTCCTTCCACCTCAGTGGTCCAAGTAGCTGGAACCACCGGCATGCACCACCACACCCAGCTAATTTTTTGATTCATTGTAGAGATGCAGTCTCGCAAAGTTGCCCAGGCTAGCCTCGAACCCCTGGGTTCAGGCAATCCTCTTGCTTCCACTTCCCAAAGTGCTGGGATTTCAGGTATACGGGTGTGAACCACCGTGCCTGGCTAATACTTTCATTTTATGAAGATGTTTAAAACAAGAACAGCTGGGCTCGGTGGCTCAGCCTGTAATCCTGCGCCTTGGGAGGCTGAGGTG
>NW_007260598.1:1033365-1041375 GCF_000164805.1 Carlito syrichta
CAGCCACTGCACTCCAGTCTGGGTGACAGAGTAAGACTTCAACTCAAAAAAAAAAAAAAGAACAAAAACAAAAAAGTTGTACCTTTCTTCGTTTATTCACATATATTCTTATTTTGTGAATAAAAAACACAATTATGCCAGGCACAGTGGCTCATGCCTGTAATCCCAGTTACATGGATAGCTGAGGTGGTCGGCTCTCTTGAGGCCAGGAGTTTGAAACCAGTTTGGGCAAAACAGAAAGAAATCGTTTCTAAAAATTAAAAAATAAAACACAATAATTTCTATTCTGTCTTTAGTGAAAGGAAGACAAAGAAATAAAAGCATCCTCGCTTTTTGCCCTTTTCTCCTTCTGCTACATTTGTCTTGCCAAACCCAGCATGGATCCAACCAAATTCTTCTTCATGCCTGCTCCTGAGCGGCTAAGCACTGACAAGGAAAATTCCCTACACTGAGGACTAGTGCTATTAAGAATTCTTGATTGCAGGACAATCTGATAACTAGCTCCTCCACTATCCACATCAACTGTGTCATACTGTCATTCTCCTCAAACATCTGATCATCTCTTCTTTACCAAATTCTAAAAATATATCTTGAGGCCTGGGATGGTAGCTCATGCCTATTATCCCAGCGCTTTGAGAGCCTGAGGTGAGAGAACTGCTTGAACCCCGGAGTTGGAGACCAGCTTGAGCGACATACCAATACCTCATCTCTACAAAAAGAAATTAAAAAATTAGCTGGGCATGGTGGCATGAGCCTGTAGATCCAGCTACTTGGGAGACTGAAGTAGAAGGATCTCCTGAGCCTAGGAAATTGAGGCTATAGTGAGCTGTGATTGTTCTACTGCACTCTAGTCTGGGTGACAGAGACTCTGACTCAAAAAAAAATTTTTTTAAATACGGATATGACTTGGAATAACATTTCATATAGAAAATATAAGCAAGCCAGGCTCGGTGGCTCACCCTGTAATCCCGCACTTTGGGAGACTGTGGTGAGTGGATTGCCTGTGCCCACGGGTTCAAGATTCGCCTGGGCAACTTGGCAAGACTTCATCTCTACAATAAATCACAAAATTAGCTGGATGTGGCAGCGTGCGCCTGTAGTTCCAGCTACTTGGAAGGCTGAGGCGGAAGGAGCGGCCACTGCACTCCAATCTGGGCGACAGAGTGAGACTCTAACTCAAAAAAAAAAAAAAAGAAAGAAAAAGAAAATATAAGCAAATCATGATCAAAACTCCAATGGGATTTTATAATGGGATATAAAGTGATTATAACATTGTCTAGGAAAGTAAATACATGAGAATAATTGAAAAAATGAGAGAAATAACAACAGGAATAACAGTGCTCTGACAGTTATCAAACTATGGAGCCACCATAATTAAATGATGTGGAATTGTTGCTGGAATAGACACTTCATCGATAGCACAGTCCCAAGACCACAGTAGAAGAGTAAAATACAACAAAGACAGTGTTTCAAAACAGAGGAAAGGATAGAATGTTTATAGCAAATGGTGTTCAAGGATTGGCTATCCATTTGAGAAAAAAATAAAGTTACATTTCCACTTCTCACCAATTCAAAACACCTGAATAGATTTAAATAGCTACAAGTTACAAATAGCTCAGTGGCTCAGCCTGTAATCCCAGCACTTTGGGAGGCCAAGGCAAGTGGATTGCCTGAGCTTGCGGGTTTGAGACCAACCCGAGCAACTTGGCGAGACCTCATCTCTACAATAAATAAAAATAGCCAGGCGCGGTAGCGCATGCCTGTAGTTCCGGCTACTTGGAAGGCTGAAGTGGAAGCATCACTGGAGCCAGCAGGCTGGGGTGGACGTGGGCGTGCCCTGGGTGACAGAGAGAGACTCCAACTCAAAAAAAAAAAAAAAGAAAGAAGGAAAGAAAGAAAAAAGCTACAAGTTGATCAGAAAACAAAATCATAAAAGTACTAAATGGAAATATGAAAGAGTAGTTGTAACTTTCATAATGAGGAAGGCCTTGCAAAGCAAGACGTAACTCCAAGATAAAGCAAGACCTTGTTCCTGTCAGTTCCTCCCCGCGAAGCACAGATTTCCATCCCCACCACCTCCACCCCCGCAGTGGTAGCAGCCCTGAGCGGGGCTCAAGAGTCCGTTACTTCTCCTTTCACTCTGCCTTACGCATCTTCATGTCCTTAGGGATTCCATGGGGGCTTGTGCAAAGCACACGCTCTGGGTTTATTGATTTGACTTCACTGTACTCTTTTTTTTTTTGAGCTGGAGTCTCACTCTGTCGCCCAGACTGGAGTGCAGTGGCCGCTCCCGGCCACCGCAGCCTCGACCTGCTGGCCTCCAGCGATCCTTCCGCCTCAGCCTTCGGAGTAGCCGGGATTACAGGCGTGCGCTACCACGCCCGGCTCATTTTTTGATTTATTATAGAGATGAGGTCTCGCCAAGTTGCCCAGGCGGGTCTCAAACCCACGGGCTCAGTCAATCCACTCACCTCAGCCTCCCAAAGCGCGGATTACAGGCTGAGCCACCGAGCCCGGCTGACTTCACTGTACTCTAATTGGATCATGGTACAATCCAGGAGGAGACATTAGTCATCAGTACTTAATAATATCCAAATTATAATAATCCTCATTTATAAAATATTTTCACACAGGTTATTTGATGAGCCTCCTTCTTCCCACCAAAAACCCCCAAACACTAGAATGAAGACAGGGACGATGGCAGTCGCAGGGCTTGCCATTTGCCCCCTGCCCCTGTTTCACCAGAGAAATCCAGCAGTTTCCCCAAGCTTTAGGTCTGGGTCTCTTTCAGTCAGGTCGTGCTGTCTCTAATTATAATTTGGTACCAAAAGTATGGCGGGGCATTTGGGATTACATTCCTTAATTCTACAGAAACACAGTGTCTGGAAAATAGGATAAAAAGCTAACGTCTAAGGTCTGCTCAATTTTTCTACAAAGAGTTGCTGTGTATTAGCCGCTATAAATACCCAGACTGAGTTAGCCATCGTTTTCTTTGCTGTTGTGTCTGTCGGATGGGGTTGTGTCTTGCGTGAGTACTGTTTCAGATCCTCTTGCCCTCCCCTCTGATCAGCTGCTGCAGAAACCCATTGGAACTAGTTTAAAGACCCCATCTGACATGGCCTTGCCTCATCCTGCACCTTCTGCCTTCCATTGTCTCCCTGGGCTTCTGTGGTATCCACACGCACTCATATGTATGCAGCCCCAAAGAGAGGAGGAGAATGCCGTGGGTCACCCGGATCCATGGGATGGGAACCTTGGGTAAGCGGTCCCCTTTCAGCATGTCCACCCCCCCCACAGCTCTGAGATACATCTCATTAGGCTCCTTGGAAGGTCTCATGGAACCAAGCATCCCTGAGCCACTGAGTGACCCATTCTTGTACTGGCCTTCCTCCGTTTCACTCCTCCTCCTCTGTCCTGCCCCAGACCTCATTCCCAAATGTACAACATTGTTGGGTCAGGCCCTAATTCCGGGGGATCCCAGACACAGACCATTTTCTTTTAAAGGGTTAACCATTTTCTTTTAAAGGAGGGCCATTACAGTACAAGAATACGTCCTAACATTTGTTTCACATTTTCAGGCATCTGTATTTCATTGTCACAACAGACTTATGAGAGAGATATCACTATTTCCACTAGATAGATGAAAAAACTGAGGCTAAAATGAGTTTAGTAACTTGACCAAGGTCACAACAGCTAGAGAACAGTAGAACCAGGACTCAGCAAAAGTCCTCTTGCGGGAGGTCAGTGGCCTCTTTGCTGTAACGCAGCTGCCTCCTATCAAAATATTTGCAGAGGGCTTTGATCTCGGCATTCAGCTCTCGGGAAAGCCCTGGGAAAGAACTCCTCCTCACTTATCAGCTGGCCACCTTAACACTCACAGCTGTCCCAAACACTTCCACACTTGTTCCAGCCTCACACACACACCATGCATTGATGATTTGTTGTTGCTGTAAACAAGGACAAAGGAATAGAGCAGTGGCTGGAGAGGGGAATGTGGAGCAAGAAGAGGGGTTTGAAGGTGAGAGATGTGAGCAGATGCACATGCTGAAGAGAACGCCTGGAACTGAGGGAGGGAGGGACGCTCAGGAGAGAAAGCCTGGGCGAGAGGTGACATGCCCTGAGGTGGAAACTCAGGGACTGGCTTCCATAGGAGAGGGGGCCAGTCCTCTGTTACAACTAAAGGACAGAGGAAGAAACTCCCACAGAAACTGTCAGGTCTCTGGGTAATTTGAGATCTCCCTTATTCAGAAACATTAACCAAAGGATCTTCTCTCCATCCCAAGCTGAGCACTTCATGCAGGCAGGGCCATGTTTGGTCCTTCTACTGCCGTGGCTCAGTCCTGGCCTTCTAGAAGCCCCTCAATAGATATTTGTAGTTGCTGAATAAATAGGTAGAAGTAAATGCTCATTTCCCTTTGCCACTAAAGACTTCTGAGACTAAATGATCAAGAAATGAATAAAAATGTCCTTAAGTAAGAATTTTAGGCCGGGCGCAGTGGCTCAAGCCTGTAATCCCAGCACTTTGGGAGGCTGAGGTGAGGGGATTGCCTGAGTCCACGGGTTCAAGACTAGCCTGGGCAACTTGGTGAGACCTCATCTCTACACCAAATCAAACATTTAGCCGGGCATGGTAGCACACGCCTATAGTTCCAGCTACTTGGAAGGTTGAGGCAGAAGGATCGCTGGAGCCCAGCAGGTCGACGCTGGGGTGGCCATGAACATGCCACTGCCCTCCAGCCTGGGCAACAGAGTAAGACTCCAACTCAAAAAAAAAAAAAGAATTTTAGTAAGGGTTTGCATGACCTACGAGATGAAGCACTTTTCCAGTCCTTGCTATCTAATATGGGTAAGTGTACACATGTGGTCCACAAAACAGTTGTCCGGGTGTGGGTGGCAGAATCCTTGCTGGGCAGTAGTACTTAAGCAAAAAGACACTGGGGATATAGTAGACAAAGGGCCCAAAGTGAGTCAGCAGGGGAAGTAAGCCCTGAGAAGAATGGGAGCCTCGTTTCCTACACCATGGAGGAGGTCTCCGGCCGGATGAGAAGGCCCCTCTGCCTACTCCAGCTGGTTGGAGTCATGTAGTGTTGTCCCGGTGCCACCCTTTCAAGGCAACATGCCAGAGTGTGCTCAATAGAAAGCAAATGTGCTACTTATAGATATACTGGAAACATTCCCTCTGAGGACCACTGAAGAAACTGAGCCCGTTGAATCCCAGCAAAAAGACTCAAGAGGCCTGCAATAGTGATTTCCAAGTACGTGAGAGACTGTGGTCTTCTGGCACATTCTCTTTAAAACCTTGACATCAACCATCCTTGGACCTTATCTGAGCCTCCAACAGACTAATCTTACCTCCTTTTCACTCACTTCCTTCCTCAGCTAGCTAAGATTTCATAGGCCAACATGGTCATCAAGTCCTTGTTCACACCACAGATTTCTTATCCTCTCACCTATTTGGTGCTTGCCTTGGGCCTAAAGGAGAGTTCAAGGCCCAGGCCTGGGACTGTGCAGCCTTCCAGGGTCAAAGACCTCACTTTCAATGTATGGCTGACGGGCAGAGCCTTTCTTCCCCATGCCTGCTGTTTGCTTCCACGTGCGGGACATAAGCTAGTGTCACTCTCCTGGCTTCCTTCTGCTCTCTCACCTGCCCTGCCCACTCCACCCCCACCAGATGGAATGGCATGCTCCACTGGTGACTTTGGAAGGAGGAATCAGGCCTGTACCAAGTGGGAACACCTTCTTTGCCTGTCTCCTCTTGGCAACAAGCTATCTACAGGGAGTCGCTCATTTTTGGCCCCATCTCCTCCATGCTTGTGAGTTTCAGACAAGGCCCCCTTGGAGAGGTCTGGGAAGGTTTCCTGAAGCTTGGGCCTGGGTGAGTAGGCCTGTCTAAGCCTGCTGTTCAGTGTGGGAAAGTTCAAGTGCTCTCAAATCAAAGCCACATTTTTCATGTACTACTTTCCTTCCTTCCGAAGGGAGCTTGCTGCCTTCAACAAACACAGATTTTCCTCTGTTTATGGAGGAGGGAGGCACAAGTCCCCATGAAGTCAACCTTCTCTCTCTCTCTCTCTCTCTCTCTCTCTCTCTCTCTCCTTCATCCCTACCCATCTGCTAATCTGTCCCTGGCATGAACTTGCCTTTGACTGCACTTATGCGCCAATTGACTTGGCAAAGTGCACCACAAATGTTTGTTCGATCAAATTAAACAACAAATGCTATTATGTTTTAAAGAAAGGAGCAAAGAGGGAACTGGAGTTTGGTGCTTTAAAGACCTAATATTAGCCTCAAACCTTAAGTGACCTTGAATCCTCCATGCTGCCTGGCAATCCTAGCTGATTTTCTCAGTCAACTTACTCTTTCATTTTCCTGAAAAGTTGATTTCTCAGACTCTTCTCTTCAAGTCTTCTTGTTTTTAACTGTTGGGCTTGATTCTTATTTTCCTGATAGCATAAAAGCATAATGAGAGGCCTTTCACAAATGTACCAGTAAGTCTGTCCAGTGTCCACACCTGTATACTCAGAACTGCCTTTCCTGTCGTCACAAGACCCCTTCCATGACTGTCTATGCTCCTCTCCGAGGCCAACCCTCACTCGTGTCTTGGACCTCATCTCCTTCTCCCATGCCGTACAGTGGTCTCCTCTTCTGCATCACCAGTTCCTCTTTCTACTGGATTATTCATCTAGATCTGCAAAGGTGCCATGATATCTCCCATCCTTAACAAACACCTTTCTCTCACCCTCATCCTCCTCCAGCCTCATGTCTCTGATTCTCACTAACAACAAATTCCTTGAAAAAGTCATCGTGCTTGCCGTCTCCACCTCCTCCTGTCTCATGTTCTCTTGAATACACTCCATTCAGGCTCTCTTCCCCCTTATTCCACTGTCATGATAACCATGAACTCCACGTTGCTTAGTCCAGGGACCAGCTCTTAGTCCTCCTTTTACTTGGCTATTAGCAGGGTACAGAACTGATCCCATCCTCCTCCTCCTCTTTATTTCTCAAGTAAAGACTTTATTTATTTATTTATTTATTTATTTATTTTGAATTGGAGTCTCACTCTGTCGCCCAGACTGGAGTGCAGTGGCCGCTTCCGGCCACCGCAGCCTCGACCTGCTGGACTCCGGCGATCTTTCCGCCTCAGCCTTCCGAGTAGCTGGAACTACAGGCGCACGGCTAATTTTTCATTTGTTGTAGAGATGAGGTCTTGTCAAGTTGCCCAAGCGGGTCTCGAACCCACGGGCTCAGGCGATCCACTCACCACGGCCTCCCAAAGTGCTGGGATTACAGGCTGAACCACTGAGCCCGGCCTATTTATTTATTTTTAACCCTTTTAAGTTCACAACAAAATTAAAAGGAAGGCACAGAGATCCCCCCATTCCTTTGAACACTTGCTTTGTTAGTTTCTAAGGCATCATTCTCCAGGTGCTTCGACCTCATTGGTTACTCAGTCTTCTTTGCTGAATTCTAAATGGTGGAGTGCAGGGCCCCAGTCCTCAGGCCTCATCCACCCTCCAGCCACACCCTATTTGCTCTGTGGCTTTACATACCACCTATATGCTGATTGTCCCCAAAATTGAAATTCCCATGTGGACCCCTTTCCTGAAGTCCAGACAGACTTGAGCCATGTTCTCAGCATATCCTCCTGGAGGTCTAATGAGCACATGAAACCAAGTGTGTCAGCAGTGGAGCTCTTGATCTTTGCCCCAAACCTGCGGACTTTCCTGTCTCAGTAGATGGTAATTTCACTCTCCCATGTGCTCTGGGCAGATCTCACTTTCTATCCCTGTCCCCCTTCTCCTGTTCCTTGTCCAGGGGCCTTTTGACTCTAACTAAGATGTTCCTTTCCCAACTGTCCATCCACACAGCTTCCTCATTCCAGTAAGGTCTCTTCCACAATGGCATATTGAGATGACTCCCTGGCTGTCCCTATGTAATAAACAAAACCAAGTCGGGCTCGGTGGCTTCAGCCTGTAATCCCGCGCTTTGGGAGGCTGAAGGTGAGTGGATTGC
>NW_007260598.1:1041514-1053008 GCF_000164805.1 Carlito syrichta
CGAGGCTGCGGTGGCCGGGAGTGGCCACTGCACTCCAGTCTGGACGACAGAGTGAGACTCCAACTCAAAACAAACAAAGAAACAAACAAAATATGCAACCAATGGAATGGGTCTGAAATGCTTCTTTTGCCCAAATAAGCCAGGCCTCCATTTTACTCCTAGAAGTTAACAGAACCTGATCTTCTCCACTGACTTCATTCACAGCAGCCCTGCCTGTCTGCTGATGGTAGCTGGAATCTGGCCGAACCCTCTTCCCTGGTAAAGGGGGCTCATCTGGGTTTCAGATGGGAGGTCAGCACATTCCTGTAGAAGAAAGGGGACATTCCAACACATTCCTGGCTGAGCTCTCCTTTCAGTTGCTGACAAGTAGCTCACCTTAATTTTATTTTGTTTGTTTGTTGTTTGTTTTGTCTTCTCCGTCTGACACAGAAGTGTGCACTTTGAGGGGGAAAGAGTCTACCTGTTTCATGGCTGGTTCTGTGAGAAGCTTAGCCAGTTATTAAAAGTAGGAAACATTGCTAGTTGCTCAGCTGAGATTTTAACAGCTCTTGTCTAATCGTTAACATACAAACCTCCCTAACCAGAATATTTGTGGGGGATGACTTCTTAACAGGATCTAAAATCAACCCTTTCCCAAAAAGGCTGTTAAAAATTACACATTTGGAATTTTGTCCGTCTGACTCAGCTGCTGAATTCCCTTTTGATATTTCCTGGGGGGGTGGGGAAGAGATAAACAACCTTGGCTCATTTAATCTAGTACATTTTTTAAAAACCTGGAGCCAGATTTGAGTACTTGCTGAAGATAGGATGGCCAGCCTTCCCAGTGTGCCTGGAATTGAGGAGCTTCCTAGGTCATGGAACTTTGACTTGGCAAACCCAGCTAAGTTGATCATCCTAGAAAGGAAAACCTAGTCTAAACCACTCACTGGACAGGCAAGGAAACAGCATGATGAAAGAATTCACCCTCAAATTACATAGTTAACTAACACTAACTGCGTTACTGGGGCCAGGACCCAAATCTTCTGGTTCGGGGCTCCACTGACCTATTGTCCCTGTCCATAACAGTAAGATGTAGGTTTAACCAGGAGAAAGAATTTAAGTTTGATCACTGGTTTGTGGGTATTTGACTGCCTTATTTAATTCACATGTGAGCAGACGAAAGCCATCATTCGAGTACATTCTAATTAGTGATCATAGGGATGAAAGTATTCTAAAGCAACACAAAAGTAACATCCACTGCACACCCATGTTCCTAACAGCATTAGCCACAATAGCTAAAATGTGAAAGCAACCAAATGTCCATCGGTGGCATGAATGGATAAGCAAAATGTGGTGTACATATGATGAAATATTATTCAGTCATAAAAAGGAAGGAAATTCTGACATATGCTAGATGAACTTGAGGATATTCTATTAAGTTAAACAAGCCAATCACAAAAAAGACAATACTGTATGATTCTACTTTTATGAAGTACTCTGTAAATGGACACTTATAGATCTCAGATATAAACCTTACTCTTAGAGTATTTGACTGCTCTAGGTGATCAAAATCACAGATCCAGAAAGTAGAGTGGTTGTTGCTGGGAGTTGAGGGAAGGGGACAGGAAATTAATGTTTAATGATGCAGAAGTTAATGTTTCATTTTTGCCAGGTGAAAAGAGTTCTGTAGATGTATAGTAGTGAAGGCTGCACAGCAGTATGAATGTACTTAATGACACTGAACTGTACATCTAAAATGGTTAAGATAGTACATTTTACGTTATGTCTACTTTATTACAATTTTTTTTTTGAGTCAGAGTCTCACTCTGTCGCCCAGGCTGGAGTGTAATGTCATGCTCACAGCCACCCCAGGGTTGACCTGCTGGGCTCAGGTGATCCTTCCGCCTCAGCCTTCCAAATAGCTGGAGCTACAGTTGCGCACTGCCACGCCCAGTTTAGTTTTTGATTTATTGTAGAGACGAGGTCCTGCCAAATTGCCCAGGCTGGTCTTGAACCCCTGGGCTCAGGCAATCCTCTCACCTCGACCTCCCAATGTACTGGAATTACAGGCTTGAGCCACCACGCCCAGCCTATCACAATTTTTTAAAATGGAAAATCAAATAAAGTAAGAACTACAAATAGCTCATATGTTCCATTGGTACAGTGTTCTGTTAAAGAAGTGTGCACAGTGCTTTGCAGTCATTAATTCGCTTCGGGATGTTTTATCAAATCAAACCACATTCTTCAGGTAGGTAGTTTGGTTTGCTTTGATACTTAGTGCCCTTCCCTTTGGTGAGGACATAGAATTCCAGATGCGCAGCACTCCGGTGTCTAGCTGTGAGCTTGCTGCCTGGTCCTAGTAAATGCTCCATAAACACTTTTAAAATAAATAAATAACAGCAAGGGCTAATATTTGTTTTAAACATTTATTCCGAGGTGGGTTTACCTTGAAGCTGATGACGCTTAAGCTTCAGAACCTTTCACTTCAAAAGCCTATCCCAGATCGGGCGGCAGGGGGAGAACCTTGGCAATGTGTTCACATAGTCATATATTCATACAAGACTTGCAAAAGTAAGGTGTGAAAGGACAGACCGAGAGTGGGAAGCCATTTTTCATCTTGTTCTTTTTTTTTTTTTTTTTTTTGAGTTGGAGTCTCACTCTGTCGCCCTGACTGGGGTGCAGTTGCTGCTCCCGGCCACCGCAGGTTTGACCTACTGGGCTCCAGCAATCCTTCCGCCTCAGCCTTCCAAGTAACTGGAACTACAGGTGCACGCTACCACGCCCGGCTAATTTTTTGATTTTATTGTAGAGATGAGGTCTCACCAAGTTGCCCAGATGGGTCTCGAACCCGCGGGCTCAGGCAATCCACTCACTTCGGCCTTCCAAAGCACGGGATTACAGGCTGAGCCACCAAGCCCGGCCCATCTTGTTTTTAAACCCTGACACAATGATGAGAAAATAGAAGCTGTGCTTTTGGAGAAATGCACACTTTAGGTACAATTAACTTTACCGACTTTGTCTTTTCAGAAATAGACTTCCAGGTATCTGAGGTATCTCATAGTGGCCATAAAGCTTGCCTAGAGTAAAGGGAATTTACAAGGCCTAAAACATCATGTATTGGGCAAGGACTATAAAAGTCATGAAACTTGTAATTACAAAAGTTATGACCGCTCAGAGGGGGAGCAGGTGGGGATTCGATCTTCCAGTAAATTGGGCCCTATCTACAGGGAAGTCAAGGAAACTCCCCGAACCTACCTACTGGGAATGCCTAGGAGATAAGGGGAGGTACACCCCCCTCCATTAGATCTAAGGACTGCCCTTTGGGAAGGTGCAGGAGAATTAGAATCCTTGTCACACCCTTCTCTATGATAATGTGGGTGGACATTAGTGGGTCTCTGTGTCACAGGTTCTCCAAGACATCCACAGTTGGTCAATAAGGAAGTCACGGCAGTCACGGCAGTCATGTTCAACATCTCCAAGAAAAGAATTTAAGCCAGGACTCTGTAGGGCTACGACTGCACACTCACCTAGAGTGTAGGCTCACTCCCTATCTGTGGGGGGTGAACTTTTCTTAAATAAATCTTTTCTTCTCTCACCTCTGTGTGTCGCAATTCTTTGCCATCTACTCGAATCTCTGGGTTCCCAGCGCAGCACCTCTGGTTTGCCAGCCCTGGCAGTGCAGCATGCCTTCCTGCGCCTCTCCACCCTCACCTGGTCCATTCGTACCCTAACAAGATGTAACTTCTTTTTATTCAAGAGGGCTTCCCAAGTAGCATAATCTGCAGGTCCCACAAAATCAGAATCTGTCACTGTGCCATGATCACCTCCAGAGTCCTTACCACAGCCCTGTGAGGAAGGTGCTACTGCTCTCCAGTCCTGAGAGGAGGGAATGGGTAACCTATCATGAACACCCACGAGAGAATGATGTGCAAGGGTTTTCACCCTGGCATTTGAGGCCAACTCCATTGAACACAGGGGTGGCCAGACCTAACTCTAGTTCATGTTAAGTTAGGTGTGCACTTGGCAAATACCATAGCTTTATCTGACAGAACTATAACAACAAAAATCATGATGGCTGATCTTTTAAAATATCCTCTAATCGGCCAGGTGTGGTTCCTCATGCCTATAATCCTAGCACTGTGGGAAGCCAAGGTGAGAGGATTACTGAGCTCCCGGGCTCGAGACCAGCCTGAGCAACATGGCAAGATCTTATCTCTAGAATAAATCAAAAAATTAGCCAGGTGTGGTGGGCCACCACATGCCTGGGTTTCCAGCGACTTGGAAGGCTGAGGCAGAAGGATCGTCTGAGTCCAGCAGGTCGAGGCTGTGGTGGTCGTGAGTGTGCCACTGCACTCCAGCCTGGGTGACAGTGAGACTCCGACTCAAAAAAATAAATCAAATCAAATAGCCTCTGATTTGGGAGGAAAGTATATCAAACAGAATTTTTCTGTCCCTGCCCCCGTTTATCATTTTGCTTGGCAGATAGAAGGAAACAGGAAAGAGGGAAGAACAGGAAGGGCAAGCCTGGCAAGGGCAGGGAAAGGAGCAGGGACACCATCCTGTGCTGGGGAATCTCTCCTCTCCCCTCCGGGGCGCCTCTTCTTTCTCTTTGAAGGGGGTGCAAGGTGCTCTGTTTCTTGGGAAGTCCCACCCTGGTGGAGCTCTGTATCTGAGTTCCTATTTCTAGCTGAAGCTCTACAAGTCAGAGGACAGAAAGGAATCTTTCCTGTAAACATCCTCTGGACCACTCCCAGAAGAGGTGCCCAACAACCCCTGCTTCCTGACTTCATTCTGACTCTTGGAACCAATAATACAATTTTCAGCTCCTCTAGATTTCGGGGGGCCAACAGGAGAACAAAATTGAAAATATCACAGGATTGACAATATCCTCCCATGGAGGATGCCTCTGTCTTCAGATTCTGAGTCTCTGGCTTAGAAAACTCACTCATAGCCTGGCTGCCACCGAGGTGCTGCCGCGTGCACTGTGCCTGGCACTGGGGAAGTGTTGCCTGTGAACCCCCACCTCCTCAGAGGGGCGCTGTCAGTAACCCTGAGGCAGCGCCTCTCCAGTTTTCTTTCCGTCCCCGCCACCCAAAGCTTTCTGTCTTGATTTCCCCATTTCTGACTGCAGTGCGATGATCACCCAGTCGGCCGAGCCCTGTGGCTGATCTGCTGACTCTTCCTTCCCTCGGATCCCATTCATCAAGTACCACGGGTTTTCCTTCCTGTTCGTGCTGACTCCGTTTTCCAATCTCTTTGCTGATGCTTTGTTCTAGGCCCTGCTCATCTCAGGTCTGGGACATCACAATTGCTTCCTGTCTGGGGTCTCTCCCTTCTCCATGGGGATTTGTCATTTAGCTATTAAGTCAGCTCCAGGGCGCTGCCTGCATGGAAAGACCCCTTTCAGCTGCCTGTGCCTCTTTTTTTTTTTTTTTTTTTTTGAGTTGGAGTCTCACTCTGTCACCCAGGCTGGAGTCCAGTGGCACACTCCCGGCCACCGCAGCCTCGACCTGCTGGGCTCCGGCGCTCCATGATCTTCCCCAGCTTTTCTTTTTTGAGGGGGGATTTGGAACCTCACTCCATCGCCCAGGCTGGAGTGCAGTGGCACGCTCATGGCCATCCCAGTGTAGACCTGCTGGGATCCAGTGATCCTTCCGCCTCAGTCTTCCAAGTAGCTGGAACTACAGGCATGCTCTACCGCGCCCAGCTAATTTTTTTATTTATTGTAGAGATGAGGTCTCACCATGCTGCCCAGGCGGGTCTCGAAACCACGGACTCAGGAAATCCTCTTGCCTCAGCTTCCCAAAGTGCTGGGATTACAGGCCTGAGCTACTGCACCCAACCCACAGCTTTGCTTTTCAACCCTGTTTCAGTAGTTACCTGTACATGCTTTTCCCTGATCCCCAAGCAGGTTGATCCATTGTCACATCCATGTCTTCATGACAGGCCACATACAGTTGGATTAAATTCCATTCCACAAAGATGTGCCGAGACTTAACCGAGGATGCTCCCATTCTCCATCTCACCAGGGTCACCTCACCCACTTCCCCACTGGCTCAGGAGCCTCTCCTGGCTACAGCCCTGCTTGCCTCAGTAGCAGCACTTTGTAGTTCAGGGGATTTTTTTTTTTTTTTAATTTTTAATTTTTAATTTTCTTTGAGTTGGAGTCTCACTCTGACGCCCAGACTGGAGTGCAGTGGCCGCTCCCGGCCACCGCAGCCTTGACTGCTGGGCTCCAGCAATCCTTCTACCTCATACTTCCGAGTAGCCGGAATTACAGACACGCGCTACCATGCCCGGCTGATTTTTTGATTTATTGTAGAGATGAGGCCTCGCCAAGTTGCCCAGGCGGGTCTCAAACCTGCAGGCTCAGGCAATCCACCCACCTCAGCCTCCCAAAGCGTGGGATTACAGGCTGAGCCACTGAGCCAAGGTAGTTTGGGGGATTTAAATGGACCAGTAAGTTTTTAAAAATAATAATAAAATGCAATAAAATATTCTCAACATTTTATTCTGCCAAATAAGAACTTTAAAAAACTCTACCATCACATTATCTTATTAAAGAACAGACATTTTACTACTCAAAAGGTATGTAAGGCATCATCTCAGAATAACAGTTATTTAAATATAATTCACTTTGTTTTAGGGAAAAATCACTCTTTTTCTTTCTTGTGTGCGTGGTGTCTGAGGCAGTGAACACTCTCAGCCTCCAGTCTCCACCACCTGTGAGGCACTGAATCCTAAGCTGCCCTGGGGCACATTTGGCATGTTGACTCTCTCTTTAACTTCTTGTGCACGTATGTCATTTTCTCAACTAGAAAGTGGACTTTATTAGAACCTGTAAAAGGACTGTGCCTTTAACTCTCCAGCAAGGTCATGCACATAGAAAATGTTCAATAAATATTTGTTGAATGAATGAATCAGCCTTTTCTAAGCCTATGGTAACCAATAAATCTCCTCTTAATAGGGTATGAGAGCCCCATCCTGAGGCAATCTCTTTCAACAGATTCTTTAACAAGAGAGTTAGCCAGTACAAACTGTTTTGCTTTGGAGTGAAACTTAAAAATAAAATGTAAAAACACCTTGATATGAAAAGTAAGCAGTTTTTTTCTCAAGGCAGTAGCAAGCCCCAGCAAGGAAATTCAAGGCACAAACACATCTTTTGTGGCCTGTCCTGATCCCAGCTATGTGTGGCCTTTGTCGGTAGGCATAGACACAGTGTAGTACGTGCTTCTGACCCGACTTGACTTTGGAGGGGGGCTACCTTTCCAGCTGCAGCTCTCACCCATGTGCCTAAGGGCTCCGTAGCACTCCTCAGGTTTCTTCCCCTCTACCTGGGTGATCTGGAAGAGAAGGGGAGGGGAGCGGGGGAGGAGAGGAAAGGGGATGGGGAGGATAGGGAAGAAGGAAAAGGAAGAAGCTTAATATCTGACTGACCAAGTCTTGGTTTGGATTTAAAACATTGTTTTCAAGTGGCTCATGCCTATAATTCCAGCACCTCGGGAGGCTAAGGTGAGAGGATTGCCTGAGCCCACGGGTTCAAAACCAGCCTGGGCAACTTGGTGAGACCTCATCTCTACAACAAATCAAAAAATTAGCTGGTTGTGGTGGTGTGTGCCTGTGGTTCGGGCTACTTGGAAGGCTGAGGTGGAAGGATCGCCTGAGCCTAGCAGGTGGAGGCTGCGGGGCCGTGAGCTTGCCACTGCAGTCCAGCCTGAGTGACAGAGTGAGACTTCGACTCAACAAAACAAAACAAAACATTGTTTTCACTCAGCATCTAGAGTTATCTTCAAGAAATATGAATGCGATAAGGCCACATCCTTGCTTAAAATATTCATTGACTCTCAGTTCAGTTTCATCCAACAGTTATTGACTGAAGACCTACAGATGCCGGACCCTCTTCTAGATGCTGGTGATATATCAGTAAACAAAACAGACAAAAAGTCCTGCCTTCCTAAAGTTTATGCACGGGTGGGGGGTGGGAGTGGGTGGGAGACAAACAGGACACATAATAAGCAGCATATTGTGATGATATTAGAAGGTACAATGAAAGCTGATTAGGGCAGGAGGGTGTCACAACTTAGACGAGAGGGATCGGGAGGCCTCATGGAGAAGGCGGAGGAATAAAGACCCAGAGAAGGCGAGGCGTGAGCATGGGGCTATCTGAGAGAAGAGGAAATGTGTCAAACCTCAACAGGTCCCTGTCACCTCACGGCACTCCTGCCAGCCAGAACATCCTTCCCATGCAGGCTTTGCAGGCGCTGTTCCATCCTTCCATCGACTGGGCACCGTATTTTCCTCCTCCCTCAGGTCTCAACCTGAACACCACCTCCTCCAGGAGCTTTTTGCCCCTCCCACCCACTGCAACTTAGGTACCCTCTACAGCTGCACTTACAGCCCTCCCTTCACATATTCAACCAAAACTGTTTAAATGAAAAAGTGCGTAGTAGCTGGGCTCGGTGGCTCAGCCTGTAATCCCACGCCTTTGGGAGGCTGAGGTGAGTAGATTGCCTGAGCCCATGGGTTCGAGACCCGCCTGGGCAGCGAGACCTCATCTCTACAATAAATCAAAAAATCAGCCGGGTGTGGTAGCACATGCCTGTAATTCCGACTACTCGGAAGGCTGAGGTAGAAGGATCGCCAGAACCCAGCAGGTCGAGGCTGTGGTGGCCAGGAGTGGCCACTGCACTCCAGTCTGGGCGACAGAGTGAAACTCTAACTCAGAAAAAAAAAAAGAAAAAGTGCAAGGGCTCAAAAGGGGTGAGCTCGCTGAGGACAGGGATTCTGACATTTGTGTAGCCCCAGTGCTGGGCACGTCGTCGTTGAAGTATTTGACAGATGTTATCTGCATAAATAAGATCATTATCAGGGTGACAGCAGGATCATGCTAAAGCTTGTTTAAATTTAAGCATAATAATACTTTTGACAAGGTAAAAAGTGGGCACCAAGCATTAAATTGTGTCCTGGGGAATGAATTCCCTCCTTGCTGCCTTTCTTCAATGGAGTAGCCCTTTCCTCTGGGTGAAGTAGGCCTTGGTTTCAGCCCCAGGTTCAGATGGGCCCTTTCAAGGACGGTTTCCCACCCAATGATGGTAGCTTCCTGTCTGAGATCAGCATGTCCTTCAATGTGTTCTGTGCCTCAGTTCAATTAATTAAAAATAGCTTTGTCTTGAGGGTGTGTTAATTAAGGTATCACTGTATATTAAATTCCCAATTGCCTGGCATAATTAAAACATCCTTAAAATTTCTCCCAAATTATTCATACTTTTGGGACAGTCTCATGATGGGGTTCAGGACACTGTACCCCAAAATATGACATCTTGACGTTTGAGAAAAGCACAGAAGCAGGAAGGTCACACTCACCTTCCCCTTGCCCTTCTTCCCAGAAGCAGGTCATAAAACCTTCCCTCCAGAGGTATCCACTCTATACCTGAGAAAAGGAATGCCCCTATCTCTGAAGAAACAGGACCATAAAGAAAATTCTGGACAGCCAGGGTTGTAAGTCCTCCCCTTATTACCATTATTAGATCATACCCCTTTGTCCAATCAGACTTCTCCACAACTACCCATTTATTCATCCAAATAAAAGCACACAGGTTTCTCTGTTTCTTGGTCTTCATTTTTGAAGGCTCCTGTCATGTAAAACTTAATACATCTATATGCTTTTCTCTTGTTAATCTGTCTTTTGTTATAGATGCCTCAACCTAGCAATGGGTGAGGAAAAAAAACTTCTTCTACTCTACACTCCAAGAGTATTTTTTTTTTTTACGGTTGTTTGTTCAGGAAATGCCACAAGAATGATTTATCCACTTAAACTCCACCTTATTTGAAATGCATTTTAGGTAACGTAAAAATCATGCAGTATAATTGAAACAGAGGGAAGAAATTAGAGCAAAGAGAAAAATAAGAACAAGACAGTGAAGTGAAGCAAGAAATGAAGTCATAGAAATTCCAACCATAAAGACTCAGGTAGTTCCTCAAGGGGTACCACAAACCTGGCTGGAGCAATGAAGAAAGCAGCCCAGTTGGGCTCAGTGGCTCAGTCTGTAATTCCAGCACTTTGGGAGTTCGAGACCTACCTGGGCAGCTTGGTGAGACCTCGTCTCTACAATAAAATAAAAAATTAGCTGGGCATGGTAATGCATGCCTGTAGTACCAGCTACTTAGAAGACTGAGGAGGAAGGATCGCCGGAGCCCAGCAGGTTGAGGCTGCGGTAGCCAGGAGCGTGCAACTGCACTCCGGTCTGGGCAACAGAGTGAGACTCCAACTCAAAAAAAAAAAAAGAAAGAAAGAAAGAAAGAAAACAGCCCAATGGTGGGACTCTGCTGTTATACAAGGTTCTGCCAGGGCCACAGGAGCCTTGAGACTGACAGACTCTTCCAGGCATCCTCAAAAGGAAGCTGATGTCAGGAATAGCATTCCAGTGGCTGTTCCTTACCGTGCCACTCAAGGAGCCTGAACATGGGTCCATGCCCAAGTGAAGTCCTCTGAAACTCAGCCCTCCAGGGGACAAAATGAGACCACTCAAATGTGAAGTTCTTTAATTATCGTATTTGATCCATGGATGAAGTTTAAATAGCTCAAAGAGTCCATGGAGAAAGTAACACTTTCTCCATTCAAGTTTTTTATTTTTTTTGAGTTGGAGTCTCACTCTGTCGCCCAGACTGGAGTGCAGTGGCCGCTCCTGGCCACCGCAGCCTCGACTTGCTGGGCTCCGGCGATCCTTCCGCCTCAGCCTTCCAAGTAGCTGGAATTACAGGCATACGCTACCACGCCCGGCTGATTTTTTGTAGAGATGAAGTCTCGCTACCCAGGCAGGTCTCGAACCCGCGGGCTCAGGCAATCCACTCACCTCAGCCTCCCAAAGGCGCGGGATTACAGGCTGAGCCACCGAGCCCGGCTCTCCATTCGAGTTTTGATAACAATCAAGCAGCCAAGACGTCAAAGATAAATTGTTTGGCAGGCACCCAACCAGTCGCAACTCTATATTTCTTTTAATTTTTTTTTTTAAGAAAGAAAAGTTTATTTAAAAGTAAATTAAAGAGAGAAAGAGACAAGGAAGAAAGAAGAGTCACCTCCCACGGTGGGGGAGGGGGACCAAAGCCAGGAAGCATGGTGACAGCCATGGCTCAAGGAGTACATGGCCACACCAGACTCTAGCAAGGCAATGGCCGCAACTCTATATTTCTGATTAGATGGAGATCTGAGAGCTTGGCATCCACTTGTGAAAGTGAAGGCTCAGCCGGGCTCGGTGGCTCAGCCTGTAATCCCGCGCCTTTGGGAGGCTGAGGTGAGTGGATTGCCTGAGCCCGCGGGTTCGAGACCCGCCTGGGCAACTTGGCAAAACCTCATCTCTACAATAAATCAAAACATCAGCCGGGCGTGATAGCACATGCCTGTAATTCCAGCTACTCGGAAGACTGAGGCCGAAGGATCGCCGGAGCCCAGCAGATCGAGGCTGCGGTGGCCGGGAGCGGCTACTGCACTCCAGTCTGGGCGACAGAGTGAGACTCC
>NW_007260598.1:1053028-1058774 GCF_000164805.1 Carlito syrichta
CCAACTCAAAAAAACAAAAAGTCAAGGCTCCTCACCAGCCAGGTGCTTGCATAGACCTGCGTCTGTAATGGCAGACGTGGGGCACCCACGGCAGGGATCAGACTTCCTTCAGAAAACAGTCCACATTTCTTGGACAACAAGTAGTCCAGACCCCAAGGAGTGGCCATGGTATGGTACATACATAACATGCCTCCCACAAACACATTTCAGAGTTAAAAGTAAATTTAGTCTGCTGTTATCCTGTTGTGTTTTCTTCGTCGTATCCCTTCCCATTCACTAGAGTAGTTAGCTGAGAATTGACTGTTAAAAATGAAATTAACCTGTACAGAAAAAGTTCTTTTGTATTAATCACCAGAGCCGGAGGCTACTGACTTCGTGTGTAATTTGGATCATTCCCAATCCAGTCCTGTGTAGGCTGCACCATAGACCTTCCTCCGTCAGCAGACTGATTTTGTTTTAAAAAATATGTACACTGGCTAGGCTGTTAAAGTGAGTTGTACTTCAGGTATGTATTATTTCAGGGGAGAAAGTATTTTCGGTACTACTTGAAATTTTTATACCTGAAATGCATTAAGAAGTCAACACAGTAATCTTATTGTTTTAGCTGTTGCTTTTGCCATTACTCATGCAGCATGACTGGGGGGGAAAAAACGAATAATAATATCCCCCTCCCTCCAGTATTTTGTGTGTTAATTTTTTTTCTTTAACTTTTGGTTTGGGATGAATGCGTCGAACAATTCGCCATCTGGTGTACAAATATTTTCATAGACACGAATCCAAATACCACAAAATCACTGCCATGGCTCAGGTTATGTGAATCTTTTTCTCAGGCAGACTTTTTATTAAATGTGATTATTCTTGAACTATGAGAATCTTGGCAGGAGCATTAAGATTTAGCTTTGAGAAGAAAACACTTCGTGGTTGACCAATTAAAAAAAAAGATGGAAAGAACTCCCCCAGAGCTAATTTCAAGAGGAAAAAAGTTTTTGTGTATCCGTTTTTGTTGACTTACTAAGCAGTATATATACTGAATTGGTGACAACTTCTGTTGCATTCCTGTCCCAACCGTGGCGGGTAGAAGAGATAAGGGACTGGCAAGCTCTGCAGGGAGTCAAATTTCAGCCATCAGGTGTAATCAAAACCCTGCTCTTTTTTTTTTTTTTTTGCATAGGAGTCTCACTCTGTTGCCCAGACTGGAGTGCAGTGGCCGCTCCCGGCCACCGCAGCCTTGACCTGCTGGGCTCCGGCGATCCTTCCACCTCAGCCTTCCGAGTAGCTGGAACTACAGGCACACACTACCACACCCGGCTAATTTTTTTATTTATTGTAGCGGTGAGGTCTCACCAAGTTGCCCAGGCGGGTCTCGAACCTGTGGGCTCAGGCAATCCACTCACCTCAGCCTCCCAATGCACAGGATTATAGCCTGAGCCACTGAGCCCGGCTAGAACCCTGCTCTTAAAACAAAGGCATCCACTCCACCTCCCTAGTTGGAGGACACTTCACTCCCAGCCCTAGGCTCTAAGAGGAAGAAGGATCAATTCTGCAAAGGCAAAATAAAACCAAACAGCCAAGTGGGCTTGTGTGACACTTCCTCTTTTCACACCCCGGAATCAGTGCGTTGTGGTCAGTATTTAATATGGGATTCCCGCCCCCGCTCAGTGTAATATGGCAAAGACATATTACACTGGCTTGTAGTTTAAGAAAGTTAAGCTTCCCTCTTAACTAAAGTAAATAAAATGGGTGAAGCTGCATTACGATGGGGTCCCTAAGTCAGCACCATGTTGGTGTGAGGATTCAGGGAGGAGAGGACATTTTTTTTGCGAGAAAAGAGATAGTGCATTTGCCCAAAATGTCACCCCCAACTTTTAGAGCACAGAGAACATTGCTTGTCAGTGAATGTGCTACTCAGAGTGAATCAGAATTGTGATTGCTGTATTCCTTTGCCAAGTTAAAAGTAAGTTTAAACAGAACCAATCAGCTGTCTGGAGGAAATGCCTTGATCTGGGGACAGAAAAAAGAAGTAGCTGGCAGTTACCAGCTTTGCTCATGGAAACAACTGGAATGTCCATGAAAACGACAGCAGAGTTCAGTGTGTCCATGGTTCTTTGTTGGTGAAACCGTCCTAAATGGACTCAGCGTTCAGGTAGCTACCCTGGGTGGCAGGGAGAAATAACACCCCCACTTCAGCGGTCAGCAAACTGAGGAGCAGTGGAAAATGACAGTCAGACCAGGGTCAGTTGGGGAGCTGGAAAGAGGTCACAAAGGGCTGAGGAGTTTAGACACTGGTGATAAGGTAGTAACTTGAGGAAATCAAAACCCCATAGTGTGGGAAAAGAACAATAAGCCAAGACAGAGGGCAGGAAGGAATACAGAATGAATTACAATCAGAGGAAGCCAGCCAACAACAAAAGAGAAGAGCTGGGGGCTGGCCGGGGAGTGGAAAAGTGATTTAGGAATGCTGGCTCTCCCTGGTTCTGTCCAGGCCTCATTGTTAGGCAGTTGCAGCTCATAATTTAACCCCTTCATGCCTCAGATGTCGAACCCTAAGGCAGCCATCTTATTTACGAAGCTCTTTGAGATCGCTCCATAGTTACAATGAATTCCACGAAAGAATGACTGCATACTCTAGAGAAAGCTACCCACCACCCCTCCCTCCACAAAAAAGACAAAAGTTTAAGCTTGGTTTGGTTAGCAAAGTATTTCCGTCAGAAACATAAGAAGAAACATCTAAAGCATAAGTATTAGCAAGTGTAGAAGGTCTAAGACCAAGAAGAAAGTATTCATGAAAATGAAATGACTTTTTTAAAAGGAAAACATGTAAAAGTGTTTAAAAATAATTTTGATGACTATCAAGATTACCTAGGGGGATGAAATGTTCTATAACTAGTAGGAAATGATAGAAAACAGTATGATTGTCTCATGAAAATAAGAATTTGCATATTTAAAAAAATCAATGTGTTTATCATATATGATTAATTGACACAAGAGAAAAAGACTTACTGTAAGCTCCAAATTAAAATTTTTTTTTTTTTGAGTTAGAGTTTCACTCTGTCGCCCAGAGTGGAGTGCAGTGGCATGCTCCCAGCCACCGCAGCCTCAACCTGCTGGGCTCCGGCGATCCTTCCGCCTCAGCCTTCCAAGTATCTAGCACTATAGGCGCGTGCTACCACTCCCAGCTAGTTTTTGATTTATTGTAGAGATGAGGTCTCGCCAAGTTGCCCAGGCGGGTCTCGAAGCCACTGGTTTAGGCAATCCGCTCCCCTCGGCCTCCCAAAGTGCTGGATTACAGGCTGAGCCACTGAGCCCGCCTTTTTTTTTTTTTTTTTAAGTAGAAGTCTTACTCTGTCGCCCAGCTGGTCTCAAGCCCCCTGGGCTCAGGCAATCCTCTCACCTCAGCCTGCCGAAGTGCTGGGGTTACAGGCTGAGCCACCGTGCCTGACCTAAAAAATAATTTTGAGGCCTATCAAGATTACCTAAGGGGATGAAATGTTCTATAACTAGTAGGAAATGGAAATGATAAAGTATGATTGTTTCATGAAAATAAGAATTTGCATATTTTAAAAATCAACGTGTTTATCATACATGATTAATTGGCACAAGAGACGAAGACTTACTGTGAGCCAGTCCCAAATTAAATTGTGTTTAAGTCAATCCTAACAGTCAGTTGGCAGAAAGCAAAGAGGAAGCTCTGCCTTAATCAGCCAAGATTCAAAAATCCTGGAGAGAAAGGCGAAAGGGAGAACCAAGCAGCTAAGAGTCATTCAAAACGATTCGTAGAATGAAGTGGAATGAAGATGCTAAATAGGATTAGAAGAGCCAGATACTATAACAGAGGTTGGCTGTGGGGACAAAGTGGATAACAAGGCAAATTAAGCATTCTTTAAAATCCTCTGTGTCCAGGAAATGAATGAACTGCTCAGACAAACTAATCAATGAAGAAACACCACACGGAGGAGAATTATTAAAGTTACCACAGAAAAAACAGAAGGCTCCTGATGTATAAAACCAACATACTTAAAAAGGAGAAGGGGGCTGTATTTAACACTAAGAAGCTTTAAAAGCGAACTGAGAAAAAAAATCTAAAGTAGTCAGTGATGGCAGGACGGCCTTAGAAAAAGCGACAACCGTACAAGATTCTTTATAACTATCTTAAAGTGATAGTGGGTGAAAAAGAACATTCAGGAATGTGGAAAATTTGGCTAGGTTTTTAGTTTAATTTATTTTAGTTTAATTTTTTGGTCTTGCCTTCAAGAGGCCAATAAAATGCACCAGAAAAGGTAGGGCTTGGTGGCTCAGCTTGTAATCCCAGCCCTTTGGGAGGCCAAGGCGAGTGGATCGCCTGCGCCTGAGGGTTCGAGACCCGCCCAGGCAACTTGGCGAGACCTTGTCTCTACAATAAATCAAAATTAGCTGGGCATGGTAGCATGCGCCGGTAGTTCTGGCTACTTGGAAGGCTGAGGTGGAAGGATTGCTGGAGCTCAGCCGGTCGAGGCTGTGGGGGCCAGGAGCATGCCACTGCACTCCAAGCTGGGTGACAGAGTGAGACTCCAATTCAAAAAAAAAAAAAAAAGGTACCAGAAATGGAAAGTGTCAGAAGATAAGTTAAGGGTGTTACATCAAAATCCCAGCAGGGCCTCCAAAATGTTAGGCCAGGCTAGCCAGGGCGTCTGCGATCCGGTGTCACATGAAAACTGCAAATCATTGCACAGAAGTTGGATTGGAAAATATAGTTTATTTGGAAAGTAAATTAGAGAGAGAGAGAGAGAGAGAGAGAGAGGAGATTCACCTCTCCAGGGTAGGGGAGGGGAAAAAAGCTAAGAAACATGGCCTATTTTTACCTCAAAGAACCACACGCCCAGACCAGAGCTTAGCAAAGCAACATGAATGACTGACTGCTTGAGGGTGAATGGGAGGCAGGTCATTAAGTTTACTCCATGATCTTCTCTTCCACATCATCACAAAAGGGCAGGTAAGCACAGGTGATGGAAGGCAGGCAGGTGGGTGGGCTAGTCACATGATTGCTGTCAAGTTTGTGGAGTCTGTGTCATGAAGGTGTGATTGATTAGATTAATTTGTTATGCCAACACATTTGGCGGTCCCAGGAATCTGTCTCTTGCTTCAACAGTATTTGGACAGAACAGACCTGGGGACTCCCTCTCCTCCAGCCTCCCAGTGCCCTCTGATCTCCTCTCCACTTGCTACCTCAGAGACCACCTTCTCAGTCACCTCCTGTTTCTGGGACCAGCGGCCACCGTTTTTGCGGTTAGCTCCTTCTTGCCGACCAACCATGAGCTCCCATGTTCGTCAGAATTATTTCACCGAGGTCATGGTCAATTTGCATCTGCGGGTCTCCTACACCTGGGTTTCTACTTCCAGCGTGATGATGTGGCTCTGGAAGGCGTGAGTCACTTCTTCTGCGAATTGGTGGAGGAGAAGTGCCAGGGCACCCAGCGATTCTTGAAGATGCAGAACCAGCGTGGCGGCTACGCCCTCTTCCAGGATATCCAGAAGCCTTCTTAAGATGGGGGGGGTTAGCGGGCCTGGTGGCTCAGCCTGTCATCCTGCGCTTTTGGGAGGCTGAAGTGAGTGGATGGCCCGCGGGTTCGAGACCCGCCTGGGCAGCCAGACCTCATCTCTACAATAAATCAAAGAATCAGCCGGACGTGGTAGCACATGCCTGTAATTCCGGCTACTCGGAAGGCTGAGGCGGAAGGATCGCTGGAGCCCAGCAGGTGAGGCTGTGGTG
>NW_007260598.1:1058910-1064038 GCF_000164805.1 Carlito syrichta
TGGCCGGGAGCGGCCACTGCACTCCAGTCTGGGCGACAGAGTGAGACTCCAACTCAAAAAAAAAAGATGAGCGGGGTAGAACCCTGGACGCCAAGGAAGCTGCCATGACCTTGGAGAAGAACCTGAACCGAGCCCTTGTGGACCTTTATGCCCTGGAATCTACCCACACAGACCTCCATCTCTGTGACTTCCCGGAGAACCACTTCCTAGATGAGGAGGTGAAACTCAGCAAGCAGATGGGCGACCATCTGACCAACAGGCTGGCAGGGCTGGAGGCTGAGCCAGACGAATATCTCTTCCAAAGGTTTACCCTCAAGCACGACTAGGAGCCCAGCGGCCTCTGGGGGGGGCCCCTTTCAGAGTATCAGGGCTGCTTCCGCCTGAGTCTCCCCCTCCCAAGCCCTGGACCAAATTTAAAAAAGCTAATACTTGGAATAGAAAAGCTAATTAGCACAAAATAAGCTGGGGAGGGGGTTGTAAGACAATTATCAATAGCTACCTCTGAGAAGCTGGTTCTGTCCTTGGCTAGTAGTGATTGGAGGGTAAATATAAGTAAACTGCTAGAAAAACATGACAGAATTAGGCAGTGTCAAAATGGCTGCACTTCAGTTAGGATTATTTCATTAAATAATTCCATTTTGGTGTTACCCTTTCAAAAGGCAATGAGGAATTCCTTTCTAATAAAGTAAGATGATGCAAGAAGAAACAACACCTGAGTGGGAAGAAAAGCTGCCTTCATGCAACATTTGGGTGGCTCCTAGGAAAGACAGAGCTACCTGGGCAAAGCAGAGCCACGTGACCCTAGCACATATCAGGAAACGGACCGGGAGGAAGCAGAACACTGCCGGCATCTCTCTTGTAACTCAGGAGAAACTGAAACTTTTAAAGTATAAAGTAACCAGAGTGACATGACCAAATAACTAGCAACATATGAGTTTAGTCAAATTTTAGGAAAAATGACCTCTTTATTAAAATAAACATTTATTGACATCACTGTCATAGTCTATAAATTGTATTTGTTGACTAACATCATGGAAGAGAGGCTGACGAGGAAGAGTTGGGTGCAGATTAAACAGTCCTCTCCCCTTGCGGTTCTCACACTCTTAAGGAGCTGACATAAAGGTGGATGCAAGGTGCCCCCCCGGCTTGGGCATCCCTCGATAGGAAAACCAGTGGCAGTTGCCACACATGTAACACACAGGAACCACACCGTGTGCATGAGCAGGGGTGTCTGGAGCTCAGATCTGTCTGAAAGAGGGGTCATCCCTTGAACAGCTACTGTAATACTATCAGAAAAGGATCGACAGTAGAGGGGAAACTGCAGGACGGGGGTGGGGCGAGGTGGTGGGATTGACAGCAGTCGAAATCTGCCTGGGGAAAAGGGGGGGGCACACCTCATCAACAAGGGTATCTGCACAATGAATATTTGAATACCTAATCCTGAATTGTACCCCACACTTTTAAAATATATTTAAAAGTTACAAAAATAAAATAAAAGAGGGGTCATCACAGAAGTGGTGCGACAAAGTCCTCAGAGAGGGCTAGATGAGCAGTCTGCTGGACAGATGGGGTATTTCCAGTACAGGAAGAGCCTCTAAGAGGTCCAGAGCCAGGAACAGGAACTCATACTGAGGACTGGCGAGTGTGGTGCAGAGGGAGCACAGCATTAGTAAGAAGTGGCGGGGAGGTGAGCTGTTCTGGGTTGGAGGAAGTATGAGCAGGGGATTTGGAGTGAGACAGTCTGGATCGGAAGTTCCTCAATGTGTATTCCCTCTCCCACCTCCCCTTTCTGTGCTTTGATCTCTTCATTTCAAAACTGGAATTTCAGCAGACTTACCTTAAGGCTTGTTCTAAGAGTTAAGTGAAATGTGTACAAGCACTTAGAAAAATGAGACCTCCCCCAGCCAGGTGTGAAGGCTCATGTCTGGGTAGCTCAGTATTTGGGAGGCTGAGGTGGGAAGGTCACTTGAGCCCAGGAGTTCAAGACCAGCGTAGGCAACATAGTGAGACCTCATCTCTACAAAAAGATTTTTTAAAATTAGCCAGGAGTAATGGCGCATGCCTGTAAGTCCCAGCTACTTAGAAGACTGGGGTGAAAGGATCACCCAAACCTAAGAAGTTGAGGCTGTGGTGAGTTGTGATTGCACCACTGCACTCCAGCCTGGGTGACAGCATGAGACCCTGACTCAAAAAAGAAAAGAAAAGAAGAAAAAAGAACTCAAATATTAGCTACTGTGGTAAATGAATTATAGAAAGTCCGAAGATGAGAATACATGCCCTCCTAACTTTCTCAGGGTCATCTCTGGCTGACTTTCCATTGTATTTACACTCTCCAAGGACCACCAGCCCACTTTACTCTCTCACTAAGAAATGATAGGAAGGCCAGCTTCGCTCTCAATTTCTCCTTTCTCCGCTCAAAACACACTCCATTTCTTCTTGCTTGACACACTCTGCTGTTTCTGACGACACAGCGCCCACTCCTTGCCAAGGTGACACCGCTCCTGCACTCTGGATTCAGCAGTTGCCTGTTGGCCTCCAGCTGGATGACCCATTGTCAATGTGCCCAATCCTCTCTCCCAGCCTGGTAACATCTTGCACTCAGCTGCAAGCCCAGCTCAACTCAAGTCTTCTCTGGTTCTGTGCATTTCTTCCTCTAAGGTGCAGTGCCAACTCCACCCACTGCTCTCCCTCTCTCTGATTTCTGCCCCCTTTCTCTGCTGGAGCGGTTGGTTTAAAAGGTTTTATCTACTTTAATCTATTCTATTTCTTGTGATTCTGAGTTTACCTTGAGTGACAGGGTCTCTTTTTTCTGATTGTTCCTTCCCGATCTTTTCTTTTCTTGGGCTGTTTCTGAGAGTCTCTCCAAGGACTCTAGACTTGACTTGTTCAGTTGTTTACACCTTCCTTCCTCTGGACAGCCTCATTCAAGCTTTCAAATCCATGATTTATCATTTATTCTCAGGTCATTCCTTGACTACTCTCCTGAGACTGGAACGTCCAATAGCATTTTGAAAATCTCATGTCATTATCCTTTCATTCATTTATTAATTCACTCAACAAATATCGATCAAACGCCACTGAAACATGATAAGCCATCTAATGATCCCTCCCCATCCCACTCCCATCTGCGTGTTGACCTCTACTTTCTCTCTGGATAAGTGATATCTTTTTATTAGGGGCAGAAGCTAATTTTATTACTCTTTGCAGTCTCTCCTAGTGACTTAGTATAGTTTCTAGTACTGAGTGGAACTCCATAAATAATGTTGAATTATATTGATCTGAAATCATACATGAAGCAATTGACAGTTACAGAAAAGATCTTAGATGACATATCTATTCCTTCTTTGGTAAAAACATAAATAGACTGTTATCCACAAATGAACTTGCACTAATTCTAATTTTAGAATTAAGATTCTAAAATTCAGCTGGGCAATGTGGCTCACGCCTGTAATCCCAGAACTTTGGGAGGTAGAGGTGAGAGGATTGCCTGAGCCCATGGGTTCGAGACCAGCCTGGGCAACTTGGTGAGACTTTGTCTCTACAATAAATAAAAAAAGTAGCCAGGTATGGTGGCATGTGCCTGTAGTTCCAGCTACTTGGAAGGCTGAGGTGGAAGGATTGCCTAAGCCCAGCAGGTTGAGGCTGTGGTGACCATGAGCATGCCACTGCCCTCCAGCCTGGGCAACAGAGTGAGACTCCAACTCAAAAAAAAAACAAAGATCCTAAAATTTTTTATAAATGGTATGGAAACATTTTGTGATAGACCTAAAAACATTGATTTTATGAGAGTACCTGCATGATCAATGTTTATATACCTAACCCTGAAATGTACCCCATATCTTTATAATAAAATTAAAACAAATAAACAAACAAAAAACATTGATTTTAAGGACTTGTTCAGAGAGAGGACTATCCTTTGTTTAGCAAAAGACCTTGGATATGAAAGATGAAATCTCCAAGGATAAATTACTTTGTACAAG
Source organism: Carlito syrichta (assembly GCF_000164805.1). Taxonomy (NCBI): domain Eukaryota; kingdom Metazoa; phylum Chordata; class Mammalia; order Primates; family Tarsiidae; genus Carlito; species Carlito syrichta. The sequence continues at coordinate 1,062,891 of NW_007260598.1, forward strand.
AAAAGTATCAAGAGTTGAAGCCAGGAGGGCAGTGAGGAGGATGGACACATTACCGGACCTTCCCAGAGAGAGCCAGTGAGTAGGTAAGAGTATCCGAGGGAGTTTTGAACACAGGAATGTCTAGTGTTTGGTTTTAAGTTCTTGCCGTGCAATGTTGTAATTTGGAAACTGCCATCCTATATCAAACTATGTTTATGTAAATAAGAGGGTCCACTAGGTGATTCTTCCTGATCAAAGAAATTCTGCTCCTTGTTCTGGTATTCATTTTGAAGTGCCCCTTGGACACCCTAACACTCAAAAGTGCCAGGTGGTTTCTATCAACCAATGACCAGTTATTCAATGAGATGTTCAGCAAGATTATCGAATAGACTATAAAGGTAGTTGCAAAAGCCTGTCATCTGTGAAACACTTGAAGGGCTACCAGGTGTCTGTTTAACTGAGGATATCTGGTCTTACCGGCCTCGGGATATGCAGGAATCACAATGTTGAAGGCAGTCCTATAAAAACACACTGTTAGCTGGGCTCGGTGGCTCAGCCTGTAATCCCACGCCTTGGGAGGCTGAGGTGAGTGGATTGCCTGAGTCCGAGGGTTCGAGACCTGCCTGGGCAACTTGGCGAGACCTCATCTCTACAATAAATCAAAAAAATTAGCTAGCATGGTAGCGCACGCCTGTAGTTCCAGCTACTCGGAAGGCTGAGGCGGAAGGATCGCCAGAGCCCAGCAGGTCGAGGCTGTGGTGGCCGGGAGCGGCCACTGCACTCCAGTCTGGGCGATGGAGTGAGACTCCGACTCAAAAAAAAACCAAACCAAACCAAACAAAAAGAAACACACTGTTTGTGGACCTATTCTTCCTTCTGTTTCTCCTCCACTTCTTTTTTTTGAATCAGAGTCTCACTCTGTCACCCAGGCTGGGGTGCAGTGGCCGCTCCCGGCCACCACAGCCTCGACCTGGCTGGGCTCTGGCGATCCTTCCGCCTCAGCCTTCCGAGTAGCTGGAACTACAGGCGTGCGCTACCATGCTAGCTAATTTTTTTGATTTATTGTAGAGATGAGGTCTCGCCAAGTTGCCCAGGCAGGTCTCGAACCCTCGGACTCAGGCAATCCACTCACCTCAGCCTCCCAAGGCGTGGGATTACAGGCGAGCCAC
>NW_007260598.1:1064058-1064880 GCF_000164805.1 Carlito syrichta
CGGGAGCGGCCACTGCACTCCAGTCTGGGCGATGGAGTGAGACTCCGACTCAAAAAAAAACCAAACCAAACCAAACAAAAAGAAACACACTGTTTGTGGACCTATTCTTCCTTCTGTTTCTCCTCCACTTCTTTTTTTTGAATCAGAGTCTCACTCTGTCACCCAGGCTGGGGTGCAGTGGCACGCTCATGGCCACTGCAGCCTCAACCTGAGCCTCATCCTTACAAGTGGCTGCAACTACAGACGCACACCACCATGCCCAGCTAGTTTTTGTGATTAATAACGAGACGAGGCCTCACCAAGTTGCTTGCCAAGGCTGATTTCGAATCCCCAGGCTCTCCTCGGCCTCCCAAAGTGCTGGGATTATAGACTGAGCCACTGTGCCCAGTCTCTCCTCCACTTCTGACCCCCTGAGCTAACAGATTTGATGTCCTTCCTCTGTTCGCTGTTCCACATTTGGATTTGATGTTCACCCCACTTTCCCTCCATTATGACTATGGCTTCCTTCAGCAAAGACTCTGGCCCTCCTCCACTGCATTTGTTGGTCTCAGATAAACACCCCAAGCCTAGGCAAACCAGGGAACTTTCAGCTGAGGCTCCATGCCTGAGGGTGGAGCACCTAGATGGTTTGACATGTGAGTTGGACGCAGGGAAGACATGAGCTGATAGAGTTCTGCTCCTGAGCCGGGCTCGGTGACTCAGCCTGTAATCCTGCACTTTGGGAGGCTGAGGTGAGTGGATTGCCTGAGCCCGTGGGTTCGAGACCCGCCTGGGCAACTTGAAGAGACCTCATCTCTACAGTAAGTCAAAAAATTAGCCGGG
>NW_007260598.1:1064900-1080563 GCF_000164805.1 Carlito syrichta
GGAAGGATCACCGGAGCCCAGCAAGTCGAGGCTGCAGTGGTCGGGAGCGGCCACCACACTACAGTCTGGGTGACAGAATGAGACTCCAACTTAAAAAAAAAAGAGTTTTGTTCCTGAATATTTGGAAGAGGCATTTTTCTTATTCTCAACGGCCCCAAGGCATAGAATGAGGACTCGTGAGACACTGAAAGGACAAACCGCAGCTTAAAACATGAAGGTACTTAACTGGAGACGGAGCAGACACAGCTGTCACTTCCTCCTCACCAAAAGGGCTCAAGAAATGACTAGGCGCCACCAATGGACATGCTCTGGAGAAACCACGAAGGGAAATCATGAGGGGTACAGCTTCCTTCAGTGCCAAGGTTCTCAGGTTCTAAATGTCCAAAATTCTCTGAGTTAAAAAAAAGAAAAGTCAGATGCTTGACCATTGTAGGGTCATTCACCTGTAGTTGTTGCCAAGAAGGAAATTGAAGAGGCAGAGGGGAAGCAGGAGAGGTCAACTTGAGATGGCGAGGAGAGCCATATCCTTAGAAGGGATCTTTCCAACGTCTCTGTCTTCTGTGCCAAGTAGAGCAGAATGCACTTAAAGAATGTCAGCAATTTTCATTTTCCCACATGGTTACTCTATAATAATTAGCTTTACCACTTCTTTCACAAGCTATTACTTTAATTATTTTAATGAGATTGTTCATGCACTCAAGTTGTTTACAAGCTCTTTTCTTTTTATAGCATATCAACAGACAGTAGAGGGAACTACCATTTCATGGCCGGGAGGTTTCTATTAGGTGGGCCATGGCCCAGAGCAAAGACATGGCTTCTTCCATCCCGAGCTGGAAGCATCCAGCACCCGCGTCTTCCCTAGAGAGGAGGGAAGTCCTTCCTGTCGTCCCATCTGTGCCCTCTGCAGTCACTGCCCCTTTGGTCACAGCTGCAGAGAGCAAAGATCCTGTCTTTGGTATGTTTCTCTTCTGACCATCATAGAGTAAATACTAAAGGTTAGTTAGTTGTCAGCTTTTGTTAAAACTCCACATAGTTGGCATTTCTTAGCTATCTGGTTTGACTCCTGATTCCGCCCCTTGCTAGTAGTATGACCTTGCAAACGTTACTTAACTTTCTGAATTCTTGGTTTGTCTGTCAAATGTTGGTAAAAGCACCAAACTGGCTACTTGAGAGCAACCTACGTTTGGGTGGGAGGGTGCCAAGACCTGGCCCCGCTTGGAGGGCGCTTCAGTCCACATGGCCTCCTCCTCTTTCTTGTTCTTTCTCCTTCTGTCCTAAATTTCTCACAACTTTGATATGACAAAGTTGGGATTCCTGGGCTCTAGGCTTCAGGGCTCTTCTTACTTCATGATTGTTCCTAAGCCTGTTTATTACATGAATGCAAAAAAAAAAGAAAGTGAAATAGTAGAGAAAAAAATTCCCAAGAAATCATCACTATTTGAAGAGCCTCACTAGGACATCAGAAGGAGCCCAAACTCCTTTTCTGCACGGCCATTGCGTCCTTTCTCAGAAGCCACGCACACATTGCCGCTTTCAGTGTGCCCTTCTTCCCATGGTGGGGCGGCCCCTTCCACGGCCTGGGAGGATCAGCCCCAAGTCGACACAAGATGAAACAGGAGGTTCTGCTCTTTTATTTTATTTTTTTGTCTAAAACCACCTTTCCCACTCTTCTTTGCAAAAAGAAACCAGCACTCACAGAGCAGCTTTCTTTGCATCAATCCCTCAAAGCAGGACTCTTGATAGCAGATCCCAAATCCACCCTTCCATGAGGTGAGGATGCTAACTCACCCCCAGTGAAGTGTGAGGCAAAAACAATTTATGAAAATTTTACCTGATAAGAAGAGAGAGATTTCTTTCCAAAACCTTTCCCATGATGAGATCTAGAACAGAGACTATTTGGTCGGTGTTTGAATGAAAAAGCTTGCCTGAAACTTCATGAATTGTATTGTTCTAATTAAACAAGAGAACCAAAGTATTCGTTTTGGTATAATTTAAATAGCCAAGAATGCCGCAGCCAGATTTTCAAAAGATCCTTTGGCACCATCTCGTGACAGCTTTGGCACAACTGAAAGAACAAAACCTTCAGCCGCTCATTCGAATTCAAAAGAAATCTTCTGGCACCCTCTTGCGGCACATTACAGAACGGAGGGAGGCCACAGTAGTAGGAGACCATCTCATCTGGGGAATCACTCTTCCTGCCATCATAACCACCAATGACTCCCCGGGAGATCACAGGCAGCTGCACTTTCATCAATGTTTTTGCGTACTTTTGGCATGCAGTGTCAGAAATATCATAAAGCCTCATTTTAACCTCAAAAGTGAAAATAAAAGGAACCCCTCTGAAGATCTGAAAGTTTTAAAGAGCCACAAAAAGTCAAAGCTGGCCAACCAAAGAGCACATGCTATATTTGTTCTGCTTCCACACGACTGCACCACTCTGGTCAGGAATGGAAACGCCCAACCATTCGGGCAACAAAACTCTCCATACTAGGCACCGTTCTGATTCATCACATGGAACTTCACATGTGAATCCTCACCACAAAGAGAATAATCCTCATTTCCCAAAGAGAAAACTGTAAGTCCCAAGAGGACACTGCCAGAGGCCTGTACCTGGCCTGTGGCAGAGCTGACTTGTGAAACTGGGATTGAGCCGGGCCAGTGCAGGAGTCAAGGGAGGGCTTCCCCTGGTCCTCTAAAGTTTCTCTGAAAAATCAACTCACAAAAAGCAGATTAATTGGAGAAAAGTAGACGCCGTAATTTATTTTATTTTATTTTTTTTATTTTTTGAGTCAGAGTTTCACTCTGTTGCCCGGGCTGGAGTTTAGTGGCAATGCTCATGGCAGTCACAGCCTCGACCTGCTGGGCTCAGGCAATCCTTCCTCCTCAACTTTCCAGTAGCTGGAACTACAGGTGTGCACTACCACACCCAGCTTATTTTTTGATTTTTTGTAGAGACGAGGTCTCACCAAGTTGCCCGGGTGGGTCTCGAACCCGCAGGGTCAGGCAATCCTTTCGTCTCGGTCTCCCAAAGTGCTGGGATTACAGACTTGAGCCACTGTGCCCGGCCAACACTGTAATTTTTTACTGGACAAAGGGGACGACCTAGTGCTGATGGACAAGCGGGGAAACTCAGCAAGGCCTGTTGTCTGGATTCTTCTGGGCCTCTCTGGCCAGCGTCCCTTCCTTCTGGGTATGGGCAGGTCCCTCACTGGAATGGGGATCTTATGACCTACAGGCAAACAAAAGCAGGTCAGATAATTTCTTTATTGGCTAGTTTTTACCTAGAAAGCCAATGAGGGAGATTAGAGTAATATCTTTAGGTTTTATGACTAGCTTTGGGAAGAACATGTTCTGTTTCCTGTGACCCACCTTGCAGAAGAGGTATCCTAGTTTCTGTGGCTAGTCTCAGGGAAGAATGGGACTCAGAGACAGGAAGGCAGGAGAGGGCCAGAGAAAAACTTGCTTCCTAGGCTCTTCATTGCTTCCTGAGCTGCAGCACACCTCTACTTCAAGCTACCTATGACTGCAACTTTGGGCATCATTTTGCTGTCTCTTGTCATCTACTTTTTTTCTTCCTTGAGTCAGTCTCACTCTGTTGCCCAGGCTGGAGGGTGGTGACACGATCACGGCTACTGTAGCCTTATCTTCCTGGGCTCAGGCTATCTACTTGCCTCAGCTTCCACTCAATTCCTTCTTTTTATTTTTTTGTAGAGACAAGTTCTTGCTATGTTGCCCAGGCTGCTCTCAAACTTCCGGATTCAAATAGTCCTCTCGCCTCAGCCTCCCAAGGTGTGAGCGACCACACCTGGCTGTTACTTACTTTTCACCTTCACTGTTATCACAAGTCCTGTAGCAATGTCATCAAAGCACTTGCTAAATGGTAGTATGAGGCCCGAAAAAGCACTTAAAAAGCCCATGTGTGAAGTGAACTTTAGCTGCGACATAACTTGGAGTAAAATGTGGGCAATGTTGATCAAGTCTCATTTTAACATTAAAAATGGTTTCTGGGAATAGACAGATAAAGAACAGATTGCCAGGCAGAGGGAATCAAGTCCTCCTTTTGTTCTTGCTGGCAGAATTGGTATTTCCCAGCCTCGAGTTCTGGGTGAGGTTTCCCCACCTCTAGGCGCTGGACTAGAGTGGGAAAAAGACTCTGATGGCCTGGTTGACCTATCCTTTGAGCAGCCACCATCGGCTTCAGGGTGCACCTCCCTGAGGTCAAGTTGAACAGCACAGGCAGTGTTGGTGCAGAGCTGGGAAGATGGCCCAGGCTGGTATAATCCAGATAAAGCCCCTTTGGGGTTTGATGATGTGGGAAAGAAAAGTTCTCTGGTCTCAAGGTGGCATCAAGAACCCTAGAGATCCAGGAACTATGTTAACAAGAGAAAGACCAGCTGAAAACTGAGCCAAGAGCGTCATAGGCACACAAAACCAGCGCCCTTACCACCTTGTGAACCGTGAACCTACCTCCAGGCTGAGCCAAGAGCATTGCAGACACACAGGGACAACATCCTCACCTTGGGGTGAACCTCTACTCCAGGCTGAACGAGAGCATCATAGACACACAGAGCAAGTGCCCTCATGACTGACTTCCAGGACAAGCTGAGAGTATGTGAACCTCTCTTCCAGGATAAGCAGAGAGCGTCAAGGGCACACAAAACCAGTGCCCTTACGACTGTGTGAACCTACCTCCAGGATGAGCCGAGAGCATCATAGACACACAGAGCTAGCGCCCTCACCTCTGTGAGAATCTCTCCTCCAGGAGAAGCCAAGAGCGTCAAGGACACACAGAGCCAGTGCTCTCACAACCATGTGAACCTATGTCCAGGCTGAGCTGAGAGCATCATAGATACACAGAGCAAGTGCCCTCACCTCTGTGTTAGCTTTTCTTCCAAGTTGAGCCAAGAGCATTATAGGCCCACAGAGCCAGCGCCCTCACTGCTCTGTGAACCTCTCATCCAGGCTGAGCTGAGAGCATCGTAGACACACAGAGCAACTACCCTCATCGCTGTGTGAACCACGCGTCCAGGCTGGGCGAGAGTGTGAAGAACACACAGGGTCAGCGCCTTCACCGCCATGTGAAACTTTTCTCCATGTTCATCACAGAGCATCATAGATACAGAGCCAGCATCCTCACCTCCATGTGTACCACTCTTCCATGCTGAGTGAGAGCGTCATAGACACACAGAACCAGCGCCCTTACTGCCCTGTGAACCTCTCCTTTTTTCTTTTTTTTTTTTTTGAGTTGGAGTCTCACTCGGTCGCCAAGACTGGAGTGCAGTGGCTGCTCCCAGCCACCGCAGCCTCGACCTGCTGGGCTCCGGCGATCCTTCTGCCTCAGCCTTCCGAGTAGCTGGAATTACAGGCGTGCGCTACCATGCCTGGCTGATTTTTTGATTTATTATAGAGATGAGGTCTCGCCTGCCCAGGCGGGTCTCGAACCCGCGGGCTCAGGCAATCCACTCACCTCAGTCTCCCAAAGGCGCGGGATTACAGGCTGAGCCCCCGAGCCCGGCTGAACCTCTTCTGTTTCATCCTAATCCTTTTGGGCCTTTACTACTTGTGGCCTCCTTGTTTGTGAATTAAATGATTCTCTTATTGTTTAAATCAGCTTCAGGTGGTTTTGTGTGTGTGTATGTGTGTGTGTGTGTGTGTGTGTGTGTGTGTGTGTGTGTGTGTGTGTGTGTATGTATGTGTGTGTGTGCGCGCGCGCGCGCGCACTTAGCATCCTAACAAATACCCTGCCCTTAAAACACTATTGTGTCTCTGTGATGGCTCAAGAAGGGCATTCAGAAATTAGAATATTTGTTCTTTATTGAATGAACAAATGTATTCATCAAGCTTTAATAGAGTACCACATGAGTATTGTACAGAATGAGCAAAATGATAAAGGATAGATAACCTACCTTATTTGAAAGTAAGTGATAAGAAATGGGGAGGGTTTAGCCTCAAGGAGAGAAGTCTTAAAAGAACCAGGATGGTGACTCCATGGCAGATTTGAGTTTCATGTTTGGGGGCGTGATGTGTCAAGCACAGACTTAGCTAAGACCTGCTGAAACACATGATTTTCTTAACTCTGTCTGGATGCCAACCCCTTCTCCTAAGGTACCAGAGGGGAATACGCTCACAGAGAACAAAGCAAGGTAAGGCACAACTCTGCAGTTGGCTCTGGGCTTCAGCTCCAGACCACTGTGTTTTCTCTTTTTTTTGAGTTGGAGTCTCACTCTGTCACCCAGACTGGAGTGCAGTGGCCGCTCCCTGCCACCACAGCCTCGACCTGCTGGGTTCCAGCGATCCTTCCGCCTCAGCCTTCCAAGTAGCTGGAACTACAGGCGCGTACTACCATGACTGGCTAATTTTTTGATTTATTGTAGAGATGAGGTCTTGCCAAGTTGCCCAGGAGGGTCTCGAACCCGTGGGCTCAGGCAATCCACTCACCTCAGCCTCCCAAAGGCGCGGGATTACAGGCTGAGCCACGGAGCCCGGCTGTGTTTTCTCTTAAAGGGAGTAGAGCTCTGTACCTAAACTAGATTTGTCTCTAGGGGCCAGAGTCAAGGCAGGACAGAAGGGTCTCTCTTCATCCTTCTGTCCCAAAGTCCATATCCTTGACATGGATATTACCTGTCCATGGAAGAGAGGATGCCCATGTCAACTCAGACCATATGGGGAGCCCAAAACAGGAATAAAAGATACATGTATGTATCTACACCAACCCCCAGCAAGCCTTCAGATGAGATCACAGCCTTTTTTTAAATTCTTTTTTTGAGTTGGAGTCTCACTCTCTCGCCCAGATTGGAGTGCAGTGGCTGCTCCCGGCCACTGCAGCCTCAACCTGCTGGGCTCCGGCGATCCTTCCACCTCAGCCTTCCAAGTAGCTGGAACTACAGGCATGTGCTACCATGCCCGGATAATTTTAATTTATTGTAGAGATGAGGTCTCGCCAATTTGCCCAGGCGGGTCTCGAACCAGTGGACTCAGGCAATCCACTCACCTCAGCCTCCCAAAGTGCTGGGATTACAGACTGAGCCACCGAGGCCAGCTGAGATCACAGCCTTAATCACCAGAACTGCAACCTCATAAGAAACCTTGTACTTAGCTAAGTTGTATAGGGATTCCTGACCCACAGAAACTATGAGATAATGGATTTTTCATTTTCTTTTTGTTTTTTTTGAGTCAGAGTCTCACTCTGTCGCCCCGACTGGAGTGCAGTGGCCGCTCCCGGCCACCGCAGCCTCGACCTGCTGGGCTCCGGCAATTCTTCCGCCTCAGTCTTTCAAATAGCTGGAACTACAGGCATGTGCTACCACGCCCAGCTAATTTTTTTTTTTTTTATTTATTGTAGAAATGAGGTCTCGCCAAGTTGCCTAGGAGGGTCTCGAACCTGTGGGCTCAGGCAATCCACTCACCTCAGCCTCCCAAAGGCACGGGATTACAGGCTGAGCCACCGAGTCTGGCTGAGATAATGGATTTTTCTTTCTTTCTTTCTTTTTTTTTTGAATTGGAGTCTCACTCTGTCGCCCAGACTGGAGTGCAGTGGCATGCTTCCGGCCACCGCAGCCTCGACCTGCTGGGCTCCGGCGATCCTTCCACTTCAGCCTTCCAAGTAGCTGGAACTACAGGCGCGCGCTGACATACCCGGCTAATTTTTTAATTTGTTGTAGAGATGAAATCTCCCCAAGTTGCCCAGGCGGGTCTCGAACCCGCGGGCTCAGGCAATCCACTCACCTCAGCCTCCCAAAGCGCGGGATTACAGGCTGAGCCACCGAGCCTGACTGGATTTTTTTTTTTCTTTGAGACATGTTCTTGCACTATCAACCCAGGCTTGGAGTGCAGTGGTATAATCATGGCTCACTACTGTCTCATCTTCCTGGGCTCAAGAGATCATCCCTCCTTTGCCTCGCAAATAACTGGGACTACAGGCACACACCACCACACCCAGCTATTTTTTAATTTTTTGTAGAGACAGGGCCTCACTATATTGCCTAGACTGATCTTGAATTCCTGGGCTCAAGCAATACTCCTGTGTAGACCTGCCAAAGTGCTGGAATTACAGGCATCAGGCAGCATGCCTGGCAATTTTTGTTGTTTTTTAAGCTATCAGATATCAGGGGTAATTTGTTACATGGCAATAGATAACCAACACAAATGGTACACAGAATTTCATGGTATAAATTGAGATTATCTTCAACTTTCTCCAACTGTAATCTAGCAGTAAACATTTTTGTACATATGCTCTTGTGAGTTTATGAAAGTAATTGTGGAGAATAAATTATTAGACATGGAGTTGTTTATTCCTGTTTTGAATGATAATAAATAGCCCAATTATTTTCCATACAGATTATACAACAGTTATACTCCTATTAAAAGTTTCTGAGAGTGGCTTTTGCTACACCTTTTTAATACCAAGTATGATAGATCCTTACCATTTGCCGATTTGAGAGAAAAAACACAGGTGTCAAGTTTTGATTGTTTACCTGTCCAAGCACTGCCCCAGGGCTTTACATGCCTTTTTCCTTTTGATCCTTACAACAACCCTAAGTACAGTTGTCACCCTATGTGGCAAATGATGAAAACGAGACTTGATCAAGATTACATAATAATTAAGTAATAGAACAGGTAGATGCAGGCTGTCTGACATCAGAATCGGAGACTGAGCCTAGTCTCAAGTGGCCACTGAGCCCATGAGTACCGCTTCTGTGAATCGCACGCTCATATTCCTTCCTTTGGCTCTGGATGTCTTCCGTTGGCCCCTCCACATCCACTTTCTCCCTCTTTCTCCTGCCTTTGTCTGCAGGATTCATCAACATGGCTTCTGTGCCCTTTGGCTTCCAGCTGTGTTCAACTCATGGGAAGCCTGGCGGGAGGCTGGAGGTAGAAAGAGATTAAGTTCAAAATATTTATTTCTTTGGATCCCGCCTTGTGAAGTTGCCTCTGACTGCCCATATCTTTAGAACAAGGTGCACTGATTGCTCTTCTAACCGGATCCTCTCTCCATCTGGGCTCCTGTGACCTGTCCCTCCTCTTGACTTGGTGATGGAGAGTGATAACTGGAGCTGCTACCTGGAGCACACCTATATAAAAAGTCCTCTTGGAAATAAACTCTCCTTAGTTCATCCTATTCAGGATATATGCTATCATCTTCACTTTTTAATATTTATATACACTTTTTATTGTTTGTAGAGATGAGATCTCACTATGTTGCCCAGGCTGATCTTGAACTCCTGAGCTCAAGTTATCCTCCTGCCTTGTGCTCCCAAAGTGCTGGGATTACAGGTGTGACTTAAACTGTAGGCATTCTATATTACTGCCTTTTGTTTATCATTTGTGTGGGAACATAGCCCCCAGCTTATTCTTTCTAATTTTATTTAGTATGGCTTTTGTATAGGTTTATTTATATGCACACTCAAGACTGCACTCTGGAAAATGTCGCCTCGATCTTGACAAATACATGGCAATTCCCCTCTCCCCTTTTCTTCAGAGTAGAGTGAAATATCAAGGTCTGACATCAGCTTCCCCTCCTTAAGAGTCTGTACTCTTCTTCAAGTGTTTGGAAAGGTTCTATCCTGCTGTTCCAGCTCTGTCAGAAGCTGTTCTTCAGTCCCACGTGCTTCCTTCCTCTTCTCCCACTCTGCTGGGGACCTCGGATGATCTCACGGCTGCCACCAGCCTGGAATTCCCAGGCATGACTTGCTCCCTCAAAGGTCCCTCCACTAGGCGCCAGGTGAACCATAAGTGTGGGAAGGCCACACTTTCCCATTACAGGCCTCCTTTATGTCATCACACAAGCCCTAACAGCTTATCAGACTTTGCTGGGGGCAGGGAGGGTTGATTGCCTTAGAGGTTGAAGGGGTTACAAGACAGGATGGTGAATGAAGGGGACTAGAACTGAGATTTAATGTGATTTCCTCAGAAGTGCACTCAGAGGACAATAGGACCCACAAATTCAGAAGCCAGGTTGTTACTATCCAGCGAAGAGGCGGGACTCTTCGGGAGATGCAAGCTCCTTGTCCTGGAAGGGGTGATTAGAGGAGGACGTAGAAAGAATTCCTGGGGGGGGGGGCACGTAACATCAATAAGTGTACCTGATCGCAAACCAAGTGAAGTGGGGACAAAAGGGAGGCTCAAACTTTACCTGTAGGATGATCACTTGTATGCCTAATCCTGAATTTTACCCCACATCTTTAAAATAAAAAAAAAGAAAAGAAAAGGTTCCTGTCTTTAAAAAAGAAGACACAAAGTCTTTGTCTTTGCCTGGCCTTTAAGTCAGTCTGTACTACTTAAGAATACAGGTGTGGAGTCCAAGTTGGACTTAGGTGGCTGTTGGGAAAATGCTAAGAGTAGGAGGGCCTGGGAGTGGGCGAGACACAAAACGGCTGCCACATTCTTGAAGGGAGGAGCTGGTGTCCTGGTGTTTATGTGTGTGTTCCCAAAGACAGATGCCAGGCTGGTCTAAAAGACTACTGGGAGGTGATTATCTGGAGAGTGGGAAGGGATGCCTTGCTGTCAGAATGAGTCCTCAAGCACCCTGGGAACTGTGGGTGTGTGCATCTCGTGGACGTTCTGGTAAAGGCAGTGACTGCTGGTGTTTGGACACTCAGGCCCAGAAGCTCAGAGGAAAGACCAAGGGGAATCACACAAGAGAGGTTATAAAGATGACCTCTCTAGGAAGAGGATGTGTACCATAGAGGTTGGGTGGAAGAGCTGATGCTTAAAACTCAGCTTTATTAAGGTCTAATTTATATACAGTGAAAGCTAGCTGGGGGAAGAAGGATGGGTACAGAGCTTCCATATGGGTGGTGAGAGGATTTTGGAAATAGAGTAGTGATGGTTGCACAACACTGTGAATGTAATTAATGCCACCAAATTGTACACTTAGTGGTTAAAATGGCACAGTTTATGCTATAGAGGTTTAGTCACAGCGAAACAAGCACCCCAAGTAATCAAGACAAAGAAAATCACCATCACCCTCCAAGAGTTTCCTTGTGTCCCTGGGCAATCAGTTTCCTTTCCTTATCCCTGGCAGACAACAATCTACTATACTTTTGCCTGTTCTCAAATTTCATGTAAATGGAATCATTAAGTATGTAGTTCTCTCATGTCTGGCCTCTACATAACATATGCTTCTGAAAGTCACCCATGTTGTGGTGTGATCGTAGCTGGTTTCTCTTATTACTAGGTGGCATTCTGTTGTATGGATGTACTGTAGTTTATCTATTTGCCAGCTGATGGATATTTGGGTTGTTTGGTTACTAAATTTTGTGAAATGTCAGGCTGGATTAAATACCAGGTTGCCAAGGAAGAAGATGTCACTGTCCCATAAACGTGGGGTACAGGTGCTACCATGTATATTATGAGTAAAGGTCCCGAGAGAAGCCCTGTGTTACCTTATGCACAGCCTAAAATCTTGAACCTCAGCCTGCAGATAACCTCCACATGTCAGAACCTCCAATTCACCGGTTCTCAGGTTCTGTTCACTGACTGTGGGGAAGCTCTGTGGCTGGGGTATGCTGACAGGCTTTGTGAACACTGAGCAGCAAAGACATTCTCCTGTGTGCCCGGATTTCTACATGACTTCTGTGGTAGCTGCATGGAGACCCACAGTAGCCCAGTAGTTTTATATGACACACCATATTATAACACATATAATATCATTTATTATATACAAATTAATATATAACTATATCACTTCTCTTGATCCCTAATGTTCTTATTCACCTACGTTCAGAGTGATCGCTAGAATGAACTTCTTGCTCTTCTTTCCCACCCACTGGCTCCATAGAGCTCCTACCTCGGCCTTGGTGCCCCGGACTCTCCTGCTGGGCTTTGGCCTCAGGAGTCTTTGGCTGGGATTTGTCTTCAGTTTTGCTAACACACCTCTGACCTGTACTGTGAGCTGGACATTTTGGAGCGTGCTTTTTATCCCAGAGTGGATGAGAGCAAGGACAGTTATCTCTTTGCCTGTTCCTGACCCTTGACCCCAGACCCCACACAGCAAACCTGGCTTCCTGGCCCTGCCTCCTTGCAGATTCCTTTCAGCTACCTGAGGCGGGGCTGTGACATTTAATGGGAGACCCCTCAGCCTCAGACTCCAGCTGCACCTTCTGGTGGCCCAGATGGCCTTGAGCCCCGAGTGATAACTGTTGAAGGCCTTCTGCACAGCCATTTTCTATCTCCCTGTGCCCTCCCCAAACCCCTTGTCCTCTGGTGGCCAGAGGAATAACCCACCCACCCAGGGCTGGGCTCTTGCTCCTAAGAACATTTACTGGCAATGTCTTTAGTTTCCTTCCTCACACCAGAACACACCAGATCCCAGGATGGTGCAGGGCTGGTGACCGTGGTGGACAGCGGCTGTTTTTCTCTGCACAATATCACTCTCACCCACTTCCTCTGTTAATGGCACCCATTCTTTAGGGCATTGCCCTCTCCCTGTTTTACCTTGTGGTTCTGAAAGAGGAAACAGTCCCACTGTTCTGATCCTACCCCCAAGCCCCACACAGACATGTGACCCGGTCTTACCCTTCAAGACATGCTCTTGGATTCTTCCTCCTCCCTCACTGGTGATGAAGAAGTAAGATGTGATCCCAGAACTGCTGGCCATGGCATTCTCCATCACAGGGAGGAGACTGAGGAGGAATCTTACGAAGGGAAATACTGCCGTTTTCTTTGTGGAACCTTCACCCTTGTTCCAACTGCCGTCAAGATCTCTGCCCTCTCCTGAGGCCAATCAGACATTGTCCCATCAGATGCCAAAACGTGAGTTATGTGACACAAGGATAACAAGAATAAAAGGTCATACAGGGACAGTAGAGTCATTTTAACAGAACACTCAGAGACTGCCCATCAGTTCCTAGATCTAGATCTCTGGATCTGATCTGGTTCCTGTCCTCTCAAAGATCCAGTTTTGCAACTTTTTCTTTACTTCTCTGAGATCCCATACTTCTGTAAGCATGAAATTCTGTAGATTTTGTTTTTACTTATACTGTTCAAAGTAGGTTTCTGACATTTGCATCCCAAAATACTTGTACCTGATTAGTCTTTTAATACCCGTTCCCTCTCTCCATTAAAGTACCCCGTCCATTACCACTATTGTTGGCTTTTTAAAATTACCCATATCATATCTTCAATCCTGATGAATTAGAACAGAAAATAGATTATGTCTCACAAGAGACTCATGAAGAATGGTGTGACTCAGAGAAGCAGTGGCTGCAGCTCATTATTTGGAGACAATTCTCCATAGGTTTCTTATATTTCTGTACATCTTATAAGTGCAAAGAATGACTTCCTTTGTTACGGACTGTCTTTTAAAGGATATGTGCATAACAGTTTACTTTGGAAGTTCAAGATAGTGCCTCCCTCTGGAGCAAAGGTGCATGTTTGCTTGCTATCCATTATAAAAGGTTTGGGCTTCCTAAGCTCAGGGTTACTTTCTTTTAACACAACCCACTGCATGTACAGATGTTATATGACCTTCCTTGCATCGTCCTTTGGGAATTAGGGCTTGGGAAACTGGTACAAGTTCCAATATCTGACCACAGCTATTGCTGTGAGGAATAAAGTTCTTTGTCTATGGTCCAGAAGTCTTGTGTCTTCTGCCAGATCCAAGAAACTGTGTCAAGGTAACTTAGATTACAAGTATGGTGAAATCTCAGTCCCTTCCCAGTTCTTGACAGTTTGATAATCGTAGTGAGATATAGAATGATTTGTGAGAGAGGAAGGACGAGGGCCTCAGAGGCCAACTGACAGCTTTTGGGAAAAGCCCCTGGTAATCACTAGTGAACATGTTGTCCACACTTTATGATCACTCAGGTACTAAATGGCTTTTTTGCTAGTTGTGAGGTAAAATTTCAGGCTGAGTACCAGGAAGTAGCTTCAGAGTCAGCTGCCTGAAACAATATCCTGGGTGTTGCTAACTCTCCTCCCGGCAGAGAGAACTCCTCCTCCATCTGACAGCCAGCTTCAGGTCTGTCCCACTGTGACAACTAATAGTCATCCCGGCAGGGACAGAAGGTTTTGTGCCTTTTTGGAAGAATGGGTTGTTTTATGGCTCGGTCACTCTTACTGTCTATCATACCAACATCAGCTTCATTCAGACAAGAGTAAAGCGTCTCAGGATTTTTGTACAGTGGGCCCCAACTACTATAATGCAGCTTTGGCCTTTTTTGGGACATCTCCCTGAGACAAACAAACTCCCACAGCCATAGATAAGATATTGACTAACAGTTGAGCTCTTATTAGCTGGGATTGAGTTTATAATGCCAATGCAGATGACCCACTAAAGAATGAAAAACTGACCCAAAGAATTTTAGATCCATTCTTGGTCATTCCTACTGCCTTGGAAAACCTGCATTGGAACTGGGTGAAATCTTAAGAGATTTTAATTTCATAATGGGGCAGGAAATGTCCCAGATTAAGGTGAACTCCTTAAAAACACTGCCACCACTGTGTTAGTCAAACCAAACCCAGCAAAATGACACAAATCTGGTGACAGATAACAATATAACTTCCAAGGCTTCCCAGACCTTGGAAGGGCTCTGAATCAAAGGATCCTCAAGGACTTATGCCTGTAAACCCATCTCTTACAAAAAGTAAAAAAAAATTACCTTGGCAGGTGGTACTTGCTTGCCTGTAGTCACAGTTACTCAGGAGGCTGAGGAGGAAGGATCACTTGAGTTCAGGAATTCAAGGTTGCAGTGAACTATGATTGTGCCACTATGCTACAGCCTGGTTGACAGAGTGACCTGGCTATCTCTAAAAAAAAATTACTAATAATTTTGCTTTAGAAAGGGATCCCCAAAGCTAAAATAGATGGTGTCAGGCATGAGAGCCTTACCATCCAGTATAAAGCACTGGACCAGCCAAAGGCATTGTGATTCCATTTGTCTGAGCCATGAGCAGATACCACACTGTTGGAAACAGAGTAAACATCAAGCCTTGCAGACTGGAGAGGTTCTTTCCCCCTTTACCCTGTGAGCCTTCCCTCCCTTCTGCCTTGGCCTCAGCTGCTGATGGTGGAGATATTCAATAGACCTTCCACGCTCTCTACCATCCACAGGCGTCTGGTGTTATTTAGCAAAGGAGTGGCCTCATCAAAAAGGGACTCAAAAGATTTCTGACTCAATTTTCCTCACCTTCTCCTGGACCACACACTGTAGTAAAGCAGTTTGGTCACTAAATACAGCTGTCCCCAGAAAGATCATCTCCTCTTGGCCACTCTCTGGACCGGACAAAAGAGGTGGAATGCCATGTAGACTTGTTCTGAAATTGTGAGACTTCTCCCTGACCATTTCTGAGCACAATGAGGGCTTCTTTCCCCTAACAGCAGCCCTAGGCCAACCTGGTTGGTATTCCTTCCATATGGCAGCCCAGCCAAAATGGGACCTGGGCTCTGACCTATTTCTGGTTCCATCATCTAGCTTCTCTTGCTGGATTGACATGGCTCTGAAACATAAGAATAATTGCCACTGGGCTGAGCATACATTCACCAGATCCCACTGCTGTGAGTGGCTCACACAGCCAATGTAAGGGCCATAATGGGTCTCTAAATATTTCACAAATTGTCCAACCTTCTGAATAAAAGTTCTGCGTCTGATTGGGGATGATTGTAAGAAAAGTGAATTATAGCTACTAAAATTGGATGTGACAATTTTTTTTTTTTTTTTTTTT
>NW_007260598.1:1080595-1097819 GCF_000164805.1 Carlito syrichta
TTGATTTATTGTAGAGATGAGGTCTCGCTGCCCTGGCGGGTCTTGAACCCGCAGGCTCACCTCATCCAAAGACGCGGGATTACAGGCTGAGCCACCGAGCCCGGCTGGATGTGACAATTTTGATACAGCGTTTGGGATGGGAGCACTTCAGATTCTGTGAAACACAAGAGAGAGAGAGAGATTTGAATGTTTGTTTTCCAGAATCACCCCTGGGGCCTTTCCTACGAGGCATCCCAGACCTTGGAAGGGTCTTAAATATAACTGCTGGATCCGCAATCCTCTGCAAGATGGTTTCAGCCATGATTTGACTACCATCTTGACTTTACTGAGAAGTCTACAGCACCTCCAATACAGATATTGGCTGACACCTCCTGATGTCTTTCCTACGTGCCCTCTGATGTAAAAGTGTTGTCCCACTTGTGGTGTGGAAAAACAAGACAGGTTGACCTGACTACTCTCAGGCAGTCCTTCTAAAAAACAAAGACTAAACGCAATTATTTACACTAGGCTGGGTGTGGTGGCTCATGCCTGTAATCCCAGTGCTTTGGGAGAGGATTGCCTGAATCCAGGGGCTCAAGACCAGCCTGGGCAACTTGGCAAGACCTCATCTATACAATAAATCAAAAAATTAGTCAGGTGTAATGGCGGGCATCTGTAGTTCCAGCTACTTGGAAGGCTGAGGCAGAAGGGTCACCTGAGTTCCAGGAGTTTGAGACTATGGTGGCCGTGAGTGTGCCACTGCACTCCAGCCTGGGTGACAGTGAGACTCCGACTCAAAAAATTACAATAATAAAATAAAAACAAATAAGCTAAACTGGGAATCTTAATAAGGTTTACCATCTGGCCAAAAAGTGATGCTAAAGGCTTACAAACTTCCCCTAGATGCTGCAGGTCCCACCTTGGGATCCCCAGCCATTATAAATCACACTTTCTTGTCATAGGTCTAACGTGCGCTCTGGAGACTGTGGTCCTTTTGTAGAACCCAGGCATTGACTTCCTGCCTTCTGAAAATTCAGTGACTTGCAACTTATCAGTGGTCATAAGAAAGCTGCAAGTGTGTATGGATGCACCACCAGTAGGTCACCTAGCTCTCAGAACTACAACTCTCTCTCCCAAAAGGGCAGATTCGGTCCCCTGGTTACTTGGGAGATATTTGCAGAGGAATAACTGGATTTCTCCTTAGTTATGTGCTCCCTGTAGGCAGTTATCCTTGCTTCAGGAGTCATCTGATTAGAAAGTGTGGTACAAAATTAGTGCCTGACTTTAGTTGAAGTGGTCAATGCCACTGCCTCATCCCAGGGAGGCATTCAAGTTGGCCTCAACTGGTGAGGGTTGTTATGGATATAATTGCCCAGATTTCCATTTTGAGGGCCAAGACAGAGTCTGTGCAATCAAGGATATAACTTAGAATGCTTAGATTAATGTCTCAGGCCAAGTGGAAAGATCAGTACAAAGACTTAAGGAGCAAGTCACCTGACTTTCTAAAGTAGACCCTGGTGATTTCTGGCATTTGTTCAGCTGTGGGTTTGGAATGCTGGGAAGCAGGGTAGAAGTCCATACTGCGGGTGGGCCTTATCCCCCTGACTGGAGCACTCTTGATAATAGCTTAAACACTATTTGAGAAAAATTGGGCAGATTTGGTCTCAGCCTCTGTTGGTTTTACTAATCAGAGTGGCCAACGGAGAGGGGAAGTTTGCCAGAATCCAGGCACTGTAGAAAGACACACGTATTGTCCTGTGCAGGGGTCCTCAAACTTTTAAAACAGGGGGCCAGTTCACTGTCCCTCAGACCGTTGGAGGGGCGGACTATAGTTTAAAAAAAAAACTATGAACAAATTCCTATGCACACTGCACATATCTTATTTTGAAGTGAAAAAACAAAACGGGAACAAATACAATATTTAAAATGAAGAACAACAAAAGTTAAATCAACAAACTTACCAGTATTTCAATGGGAACTGTGGGCCTGCTTTTGGCTAATGAGATGGTCAATGTCCGGTTCCATATTTGCCACTGCTAGTCATAACAAGTGATACAAGTGTGCATCAGTTAGTCTAGATCTGGTCGGAGATTTCAGATGTTTCATTCTGGAAAAAGTCTGTTCACAGACATAAGTGCTGCCAAAGATGGTTGCCATTTTGAGTGCACGGTTCCTGAGATTACTGAGAGGAGGAGTCGAGAGACAGAGAGAAGGAGGGGAGTCGGAGAGTGCAACGCACATTCCACACATGCGCACTATGGGCCCAGATGAGTCGGCTGCTAGGCAGGACAGGCAGCGGCGGCAAAAACACCCGGCAGGCCAGATAAATGTCCTCGGCGGGCCGCATGTGGCCTGCGGGCCGTAGTTTGAGGATCCCTGGTCTAGTGTGATACTGATAATGTTTACTTCTGGAGTCAATGTCAGGCAGGCTTACATTCCATTGTGAAATGTTTGGGTTCTCTAAGCTCAGGGTTTCTTCCCTTGATGTAATACATTACATGTGCAGGTATCCTCACCTGGTTCTTTTTGCATCACTTTCTGGGAATTGGGGCTTGAGGAACCAGCACAAATGCTCATACCTTGACGACACTATTGCTATAAGAAAGTCCTTGGTCTCTGACCCAGGAGTCTCCAGTCTTCTGCAAGCATCAGTGAAGCCATGGCAGACTAACTTGTTAGATTACAAGTACGGTAAAAATCTCGACATTTCGCAGTTCTTGCCATCATTCCATCTTATTCACAATGCTCCTAGTGGGTTAAAGCTTTCCACCAAGTGAATTCAGCATAATCCTGTTTCTTTCTACCCACAAAAGAAGGACTAACGGGAACTAGTGTAATGTTTGCCATCCTTCACAGCTCTATCCCCATCTGAGGGGTTGGCCAGGCTTTTAAACAGCCTTCTTCCAGAGGGATCATTGCCTCAATGGTATAAGTGGGACCTAAACAACTGGAATTTAGTTATAAAAATTGTGTATTTATCCTTACATGTTTAAACTTTAGTCACCTTCAGAGTACTCTCTGTTTCATGCAATACACCTATCAAGATGCTTTTTCCACGGCTCAAAACAGTTTTTAAACTGGTCAGTTCTGATGCTTTTTAGTGCTTCTGTCATTTTTTTGTTTCACCTCTTCCACATGAGCAAAATATTTCCCTTTGAGGATTTGTTTCATCCAGGAAAACAAACAAACAAAAAGTCGCTTGGGGCAAGATCGGGTGAATAGGAAGGGTGGAGCATGAAGGTCATGCTGCTTTTGGTCAAAAACTGCTGAACACTCAGTGCGGTGTGGGCAGGTGTGTTGTCATGGTGGAAGAACCCGTCACCTGTTTGCCACAACCGGGATGTTTCTTCCACAAATTGTGATGCAACCTCAAAACTTCCAGATAAAAACTTTGGTTGACTTTTTTTTTTTTTTTTTGAGTTGGAGTTGGAGTCTCACTCTTGTCGCCAGGTTGGGTGACACTGAGTGTGCCACTGCCCAGGCTCGGTGGCTCAGCCTATAATCTCAGCACTTTGGGAGGCTGAGGCAAGTGGATTTCCTGAGCCTGCAGGTTCGAGACCAACCCAGGCAATTTGACGAGACCTCGTCTCTACAATAAATAAAAAAAATTAGCTGGGAATGGTAGCATGTGCCTGTAGTTGCAGCTACTTGGAATGCTGAGGTGGAAGGACCACCGGACCCCAGCAGGTGTGCCACTGCACTCCAGCCTGGGCTACAGAGTGAGACTCAAACTCCAAAAGAGAGAGAAATATGTAACACATTTCCGAAATGTCTAAGTCAGTTTGCATAGATAATTCTATTACTTGCTAGCATATATTGGGCTAAGTTCTGACACTCTTCCTGTACCTTAAATAAATTCAAGTATTGAAGGCTTTAACAAACCTATCAGGTTCATATTTTTCTCCATTTTGCATATAAGGAAGCCAAGATCTTGCTGAGGTCATACAGCCAGTTAAGTGTTAAAGCTAGTCCACAGACTTCACCACTACTGCATGACTTTGCATTAGGCTTGCAGCCTAAGCATGCCAGCTGATACCAACTACAGTTTCCTTCTTGAGGCTGTCCCAACTGGGACCTCATGGGTGCCCAGGTTACGGCTACAGGCCAGCTTCATTCTCCCTTGCTTACCTGCAGGGCCCACTGCTTGCCCAGGGAAGGAGGTCAAACATTAATCTTAACTTGATTTCCTATGTGAAAACCTAGGAAGGCAGCCAAAAGGCAACATGTGAACTTATTTCACAGTTTGTGTATTTTAAATACCTTGGTACAAGATCTGGCAAATTCATGAACTCATCTAAAAAAAGTGCTACATAACTTTTTGCTGAATATCACTACAGTCACCTCTGAAGTACTCCCCTTGAGAAGCCATGCACCGATGCCAGCACCTAGTCCACCCGTCCAAGCAATTTGTGAACTCTTTTCTGGATTGGTTATCAGAGCTGTTGCCGCGAGAATGTTGGAATTTGAATTAGAGCAATGAACAGACATTATGTTTTTTGTTAAACTTGGCAAGAGTGGAAGTGAAATCAGGGACATGTTGATCCAAGTTTATGGGGATAATGCCATGAAGAAAACGCCGTGTAAAGATGGGTTGAATGTTGTTCTGAGGGGAGAGTAAAGCGTCACTGATGAAGAGAGGTCAGGATGGTTTGTAACGAGCAGAATGGACGAACATTGCACAAATTCATCGAATTGTGCATCAAAATCATTGGCTCTGAGAAGCATAGCAGACCAAATAAACATAGATAGAGAAATAGTCAGAAAATCTTAACAGAAAATCTTGGCATGGGAAAGTTGTGTGCAAAATGGTCCCAAAAGGAGCTCTTGCATCAAGATAATGCACCAGCTCACACAGCACTGTCTGTGAGGGAGTTTTTAGCCAGTAAACAAATAACTGTATTAGAACACCCTCCCTACTCACCTGATCTTTCCCCCAATGACTTTTTTTCTTTACCCGAAGATAAAGGAAACATTGAAAAGAAGACATTTTGATGACATTTATGACATCAAGAGTAATACGAGACAGCTCTGATGGCCCTTCCAGAAAAAAGAGTTCCAAAATTGTTTTGACAGATGGACTAGGTACTAGTGCATAGTTTACCAAGGGGAGTACTTTGAAGGTGACCATAGTGATATTCAGCAATGAAGTATGTAACACTTTTTCTAGGATGAGTTTGCGAACTTGGTTGTCAGACCTCATGTGATCAACCTACTCAAAGGGCATCTGTTGTGAACCAAATCCCACTTTTCAGGAGTCACCCTTCTAAGGGTCCTAAGACCTAGCTGGCAGCAACAGGCAGCTTTTATATTTGTCCTGTTGCCATTGAGGAAATAGATAAGCAGCCCCACAAGCCTCAGGGGCAGGGTGTGTGCGTGTGTGTGCGCGCGCACACAGTTTATATAGTCCTAGGAAACTCCTGCCCCTAGCACAGTGTTGTATATTCTTCCCCTAATGATTGGCACAGCTATTCCCCACATCATATAACATAAGGGTGGGAAGAAACATAATTACGAAATGGGATCCATTCATTTTCCTCTGCTACCCTTGCTCTTTGTCCCGGGAAGTCCCTTTCCCTCTCCTCATCAAGGATTTTTGGTCACTAGTTTCATTCTCCTCAGCCATTGATTGGGAGAGACTCTGGACTTTGCCTGGGGACACTCCAACAACTCAACTTCACTGCCAGCCTTCCCATCCTCCACCCCACTACTATTGTCAAAACATTATCAAAATTCAATATTTATCTATTTATTTATTTATTTATTTATATTTGAGTTGGAGTCTCACTCTGTCGCCCAGACTGGAGTGCAGTGGCACACTCCCGGCCACTGCACCCTCGACCTGCTGGGCTTCGGCGATCCTTCCGCCTCAGCCTTCCAAGTAGCAGGAATTACAGGCATGCGCTACCACGCCTGGCTAGGTTTTGATTTATTGTAGAGATGAGGTCTCTGCCAAGTTGCCCAGGTGGGTCTCGAACCCGCGGACTCAGGCAATCCACTCACCTCAGCCTCCCAAAGGTGCGGGATTACAGGCTGAGCCACTGAGCCCGGCTTCAATAATCATTTAAAAATAATCAAAGCAGCTAGGGGAGAGGCAAGAGGCATTCTAAATCTGGGGCAAAGGCTGTCAGTGGGTGGCTTTGTTTGATTAAGTTGGGCTGTGCTGTTGCCTAAGCCCGAGGCAGCTCTCCTTCAGAGCTCGTCTGTGTGAGTCGTCTCTAAGAATCAAGAATAGAAATCATGTTGAAGAACTCACTTCCAGATCTTTCTAAACCAGGAGGTGTATTATCCTGAATGAAATGGAGACAGGAAGACTTTGCAGCTGAGAGATTCTAGAATATTATGGGATCTCCTTAGATGTAAGCAGGGAGGACTTGGAGTTTTTTTCCCTAAAATCCTTTGTATTATAAACATCTAAAACTTCATTCTAAACAGATCTAAAATGAAGCAGATGGTTGAGACGTAACTGAACTTAGAGCTCAAAAAAGTACGAAATATCTTTTCCAGCTCACACTGGACTTTGAAGAGGAAGGCCAGTGCCGTGAGAGGTTCTGTTTCCACGTGAATAGCTAAAGAAGAGAGGGTTGGTATCGTTTTTCAAGTGCACTCTGGAAGAAATTATTTATTTTACATTTAAAAAATTCAAGTGTTCTTTTCTTTTAGACAAAAAACGATAGAAGTGATAATAGGGATGTGAAAAAAGTTGGAAGAGCCACATTAATGAACAGCTCATGTGTCCTGTTCGAATGGCTTGCTCTCTGAGACGCCCTCTGGTTTCTTCATGGAATGGTTCAGTACTAAAGAGATGGCCATGGTGATTTCTTCTGGAAACACCAATCCTCATTTTACAGATAAGCACTTTTGGTTATTCTTTTTTTTTCTTTTAATTTTTTTTATTTTAAAGATGTGGACTGCAATTCAGGGTGAGGTATACAAATGTTCATTATGCAGGTTGATTATTCTTATACTTATTTTTCAGTGGTATCATGCAGGACAGTCAGCCCTCCATATCGGTGGCTTCCACATCCATGGATTCAACCAACTAAGAATTGAAAATATTCGGGAAAAAAAAGTCCTCAAAGTTTCAAAAAGCTAAACGTGAATTTGCAGCATGTCCTACATTGACTCTACATGAGTGAAGCAACTTGTAGGCATTGTGCTAGGTACTACAAGGAATCTAGAAATGATTTAAAGCATTCGGGAGGATGCTCATGGGTTATATACAAATGCTACACCATCTTGTACAAGGGACTCTAACATTCCAGATCTTGGTTTCTGTGGAGTTGCTAGAACCAAGCCCTCATGGATACCAAAGGATAACTTTATAATATTTTTTTCCTGATTTTAAAAGCAACATCTATATGTTACTGTAAAGAATTTTAAAGAATACTCCTTTATGCAAATAACACATATTTTTGAGATATTACTAAATATAAGCACTGAGAATGCAGTATCAAATGACAACAGACATGGTCTCTGTTCTCAAGGAGTTTAGAATTGAACATAAAGCACACAGAAGAAAAGTCAATTATTTATTAATTCAACAAATACTTATTGAGCATCTGTTTTTATAGTTATGTGACTATTGCCTATAATGCCCGTACTTAGAGTTCGTTGTTACATTTGATAAGTAGACAGGTAGACAGTAGGAAGATAGATTAAACATATATATATTATATGTATATATATGTATAGATAATATATAGAGAGGGAGCTAGAGAGAGAATTGTATTTTACACATTTCTCAAATGAATGAATTGTTGAGTTAGTATAACTAACTCCGTAATCTCAAAGTGAAAATACATACAAATCTATTTTATTTTTATTTAGTTTTTTATCAATTATTTAAACACTCATAGGTTGAATAAGCAGGAAGCCCAGTAGCTTTCTCTGAGGACTCACTCTCTTGTTGAAAAGTCTGAAAATTCAGGATCCTCCAAGTCTTCAAAGGTGGGTCAGACCGATTTCTACCCAAGGCTTGTCATGGCTGTCCCATAGTAACCTCCAACATGGGGTGAGACCTGCATGATCCCACAGTGCCACAGTGGGTGCGTCCACTGCTGACCTGATGTGTTGCTGACACAGGTCACCACATGGCTTGCTCAGGTCTCTCAGAGGGCACGATCTCATGCCCTCAGAGCCAAGGGCAATCAGCACTACCCTCCTCTGTGCTCTGAGTGTCATGGTATTAGGCCACAACATTTTCAGATTATGTGCAAATCCACTTTCTGGGACATCAGCCAATCCCAGAAGAGCTGAGTCCTGATGCTCTTGCCTTCCTATGAATGCATCTAAAACAACTTTCTTAACTCACGAGGAAAAATACGTTTACTCAACCCAGTACACACGCGCGCGCGCACACACACACACACACACACGCACGCACATTTATATGCATGGATTTGAAGCAAATGTTTCTCAAAACTTACCATTATTACATATGATCTATACTACTCTATTCTTTCTCTATTCTATTCCATCATTTTCTTTAAATAATACTGGTTGTGATCCACTAATAATTCAAGGCCTATAGTTTGAAGATACTGATCTATACTTTGGCCAGCTTTTCTTTTAAATATCAGAGTCAAAAGGGTTTGATTATGCTCTATTTTCTTGGGCAGCAGAGTCAAAGATGAACCCTATGAAGGCAGTTACCTTTGGAGACCCAGAGCCCCGTACCTACACTCAGATGAAGCCATTCTCAGTGATTTAAAGTGATTGACTCTTCAGCAAGGCCTCATCATACCTCTAGACAAACGATCTCAAGGTGCTCTACTCTCTCTTCCAGATAGCAAGGGTCTACTTCCATTTATCGCAAGTGATTTTCTGGCACAGCTCTTCCTAGAATACAGACATTTTCTTCTTTTTCTAAAATTTATTTATTTATTTATTTTTGAGTTGGAGTCTCACTCCATGGCCCAGGCTGGAGGGCAGTGGCACGCTCATGGTCACCCCAGCATCGACCTGCTGGGCTCAGGCAATCCTTCTGCCTCAGTCTTCCAAGTAGCCAGAACTACAGGCACGTGCTACCACGCCCGGATAATTTTTTGATTTATTGTAGAGACGACGTCTCGCCAAGTTGCCCAGGCTGGTCTCGAACCCGCAGGCTCAGGCAATCCTCTCACCTCAGCCTCCCAAAGCGCTGGGATTACAGGTTGAGCCACTGAGCCAAGCTTGTTTCCATGAATTTATCCATTTCCTCTAGTTTGGCTAGTTTGTTTGCATAGAGGAGTTCATAATAATTTTGGATGATCTTTTGTATTTCCATCATATCGGTTGTAATGTCTTCATTTTTATTTCTGGTTGGACTAATTTGACTCTTTACTCTTTATTTCTTAATTTATCTTGCTAGTGGTCTCTCAATCTTGTTTATCTCTTCAAATAATCAATTTTTTGTTTCATTGATTCTATATATTTTTTTAAATTCAATTTCATTTAGTTCTGCTCTGATCTTATTTCTTTTCTTCTGCTAGGTTTGGGCTTGGTTTGTTCATATTTTCAAGTTCCTTGAAGTGTGATAGTAGGTTGGCAATATGCCATCTTTCAGTCTTATTAACATAGGCCTTAAGTGTTATAAATTTTCCTCTGAACACAAATATGATTGTGTCCTAGAGGTTTTGATAATTTGTCTTGTAATTCATTCCAAGAAATTTTTAAATTTTTTTCTTGATTTCATTGTTAACCCAAGGATCATTCAGGAGCAGATTGATTGACTTCCATGTTTTTTGTTTCCTTCCTCAAGTTCTTCTTGGAATTAAGTTCTAGTTTTATTCCACTGTGGTCTGAGAATGTACTTAATATAATTTTGATTTTTATGAACTTATTGAGACTTGATTTGTGGCTACTATATGTTCTATCTTGGATAATGTTCCATGTGCTGATGAAAAAAATGTATCTTCTGTAGTTTTGGGGTGCAGTGCTCTGTAGATGTCTGTTAGGTCCATTTGCTCTAGAGTCTACTTTTTTTTTTTTTTTTGAGTTGGAGTCTCACTCTGTCGCCCAGACTGGAGGGCAGTGGCATGCTCCCGGCCACCGCAGCCTCAACCTGCTGTGCTCCAGTGATCCTTCCACCTCAGCCTTCCAAGTAGCCGGAACTAAAGGCGTGCGCTACCACACCTGGTTAATTTTTGATTTATTGTAGAGACGAGGTCTCGCCAAGTTGCCCGTGTGGGTTTTGAACCTGCGGGCTCAAGCAATCCACTCACCTTGGCCTCCCAAAGTGCTGGGATTACAGACTGAGTCACCGAGCCTGGCCTGTTTGTTTTTCATATTGTCAGAATTATTTTTCTGTTTCCTTCACATTTGAGTAGACTATTTCTTCTTTTCTGAGGTTGGCAGAGACTGACATAGGTACTATAGAGTTCCCTCATAACTGTAGGGTTATATATAGCCTTGGTGTGGGTGAGTTTCTCAATCGACAGTAGTGGTGGTGCTGTGCTGGGTATCTGCACAGGCTCAAGGTGTCATCAGTGCCCTGGGGTGTCTTGGATAATGGTGGTTAGCTGGGATCTGAAATCAGACCTTCCCAAAAGCTGAGGTATATCAGATGAAATGTGCTATGTCTATGGACCTCTGGCTAGGAGCTGATGCTTGAGGGAGAAAGCCATCTGGGATGGTGGCTGTGGGCTTTCTACTGGGCCTGTGTTTCCCCAAGGAAGTGACCAACCTAGGCAACAGGAGGGCTGTCGGGACTACCCAAGTCTATTTTGAGTCAAGTGGGTAGTGGGGGAGGGGTGCTCAAGCTTCTCACCACTGTGCACTATTGGCTACCCCAGTGGGGACTGGGAAGGAGTACTTGGCCAATGGGGTAATGCTGTGGTGCTGTACAGAGGCTACATGAAAGAGTTTACAGAGAGGTGAAAGGTTGCCATGGCAATGAGTCCTACCCACCTCTTCCACCTCAGCCTCAGGCAGTCTGCATTCAGCATGTAAAAGTGCAACCTATCCCAGTCTTCTTATGGGGCCCACCCCAGCCAGGAACTGTCTGCCCCAACGAAACTTGCCCTTGGGGCAAATGAAAACATCAGGTCTTCCCCTTTCCTCCCAAGCTGGCTAGAAAGCAGACGGCAGCAAGGGTTGAGTTCCTGGGAAATGGGTGCTGGAGCCACTCAGGGCTTCTTTCCTCCACGCACCATTCCCTGTGGGTTTTGGCTGAGCACAGCTGTGGGCGAGACAATTTCCCATGGGGGACTGGAGCCCCACAAGGCTTAGGGGACCTTCAAAGTCTGTGGCAGGAGCACAGAATTCCTGAATTCCCCTCACTCACCTCCTCTGATGCATCTGGAAGTTGCTCTCGTTTTGTGCAGTGATCCAGATGAGTCTGCCTAGTTCCAACCCAGGCTGATACATTTTTCCTTCTTTGTGCTTCTGGATCTTCTCTGGGGAGTTGTAGGATGTGCTGCTGGTGGTCTCCCTCTCTGAATTCTTCCCATCAAGAATTAAACAGGCTGGGGTCAGTGGCTCAGCCCGTAATCCCAGCACTTTGGGAGGCGAGGCGAGTGGATTACTGAGCCCATGGGTTCGAGACTAGCCTGGGCAACTTGGCAAAACCTCATCTCTACAATAAATCAAAAGTTAGCTGGGTGTGGTAGTGCGCACCTGTAGTTCCGGCTATGTGGAAGGCTGAGTCGGAAGGATCGCCAGAGCTAGTTTTTAATTTATTGTAGAGACGAGGTCTTGCCAATGTGCCCGGGCTGGTCTCGGACCCACGGCCTCAGGCAATCCACTCACCTTGGCCTCCCAGTTTCCTGGATATTTACAAACTGAGCCACGGAGACTGTCTAGACATTTTTTTACATTGAAAAAAATTAGTAGACTTCAATGTTTAGAGCAATTGAGTAGAAATTGCAGAGTTCTGAAGCCGGACTCAGTGGCTCAACCTGTAATCCCAGCACTTTGGGAGCCTGAGGCAAGTGGATTGCCTGAGTCTGCGGGTTCGAGACCCACCTGGACAACTTGGTGAGACCTCATCTTTACAATAAAAATAAAAAAATTATCCGGGCATGGTGGTGCGCACCTGTAGTACCAGCTACTTGGAAGGCTGAGGTGGAAGGATTGCCGGAGCCCAGCAGGTCAAGGCTGCGGTGGCCGGGAACGTGCCACTGCCCTCCAGTCTGGGCTGAGAGGACCGTAATAAAGTATACCATAGACTTAGGTTAAGAGCATGCTATAACTCAATAAATATGTAATCAGCTTGTGGACAATAGCACAGCCATTTTTAGTTTTCTGCTTTAAAGCATAACCTGTAGCTGTTTAAAGTTCCAGTTATGGAAAAAACTGCAAAGCTCCGGTTACAAGCCTCAACCCCTTCCCTTATCTCACTTTCCCCTTAGTAACAACCAATCAGGTGCCGGGGGTAATCACCTAAGTTTCCAGATGTCTCTGCAACTTCCCTAGCTAGTGGGCCAAGGTCAGCCCGAGTCAGGTTAGCCAATCCTCCACTATTAAGCTGGCCACCAGAGGTTACTACCCAATTAAATGGTAACAAAACTGGAAAGCCCCCCAAACTCCTCCGCCCTTTGTGTAAAAGCATAAAAGGCATCTGCTTAAGAAAGTCAGGGCCTCTGGGTGTACTCCACTATGTCAGTGGTCGACAGAGGTCCAGGCTCGAGCTTGCAAATAAAGATCATCTTGAACTTTCATCGGAATTGGCTCTTGGTGGTCTCTCGGATTGAACTTTTGGCACTACATTTGGGGGCTCGTCCGGGATCCCAGAGCGTCCCCCCCACCCCACCCCAGACCTCAATTCGGAGGGTTTTCAGGCTGGCATTCGGTAAGTCGCTCCCGGGTTAGCGCATCTGTGCTCTGTGTCTCAGGTGGAGCTCCACATTCTGTTCTGAGGTTGGCATCAGGTTAGGCAGACGTGCTGGAAAGCCACTGGCCGGGGCTCATGGGAGACGTCTCACATCCCCATCCGGAAGAAGAGGTCTTCATCTGTGGGGAAGGTCAGACTCGTTGACGGTCTGTCTCCCCCCTGTCGTACTTTCAGATTTGTTTTCGTGGCCGCTACTGTCTGTCTCTTGTCATTTTCCTTTTTGTCTTGTTGATTGTGTTTGTTGGGGTGACAGTACTGACGAGTGAGATGGGACAGACCCAGACAATGCCGTTAACTCTCATGACTGATTACTTTTCAGAACTAAAGGAAAGGGCACACAATTTGAGTGTTGAAATTCACAAAAAGAAATTCCGGAATTTGTGCACCACTGAGTGGCCTGCCTTCAATGTAGGCTGGCCACAAGAAGGGACCTTTCTTACAAGTGTTCTCTTGCAGGTCAAGAGTGTGTTGTCACAGCCTCACGAGAAGCAGAATCCCTTCCATAAGTCCCCAAAGAACCCCTTTTACCCCATTCTCCCTGATTCTAACTTGGAAGAGATAATTTTCCCCCCCATACCAGTCAGCTCCCTCTAAACTTTCAGCCCTGCCAGCACCACCCCTCCCCCCCCGCTCGCAGCCCGCGTGCAGAGCCGTGCGTCCCAGAGGCTCTGGGACCGTGGCGGCAGGCGGCGGCAGAAGAGCAACCCTCCGTGGGCCATAACATCTCCGGCTGTGGCAAGGACCTCCCCTGGAGGGAGTCGGGAAATGGCACCCACACCGCGGGGCCGAGGCCAGTTCTGGGAAGTGGGCGGCAACCAGCTGGAGCGCGTGGCCACGGAGTCAGAGCGCTGGTAGCTGCTGCTCCGCTGCAGCGAGCTGCTGGAGCTGGGTGGCCACCTGAATGCAGCGCTGGAGGCGCTGCGCCACGGGGCCCCGGCCAGGCCCGAGTGCCTCGGCACCCTGGTGGACTACCTGGTGTTCAACTACCGGCTCCGCCACGGGCTGGGCTGGAGCGCAGCCCCCACTGCAGCCACAGGCTCGGGTACTGGTGGCATCCTCAGCTGCCTGGGCTGCCGGGGCTTCCTGAGCAAGCCTGTGACCATGCCCTGCTGTGGCAGGAGGCGGCATATGCTCAAATATATTTCTTGTGTGATTGAGTGAATAAACACAGAAACACATGTGACTGATTCGGGATCAGCAGTTGGCCTCACCTGGGCTGCCACTAGCCCAGTGGCAAGAAGGAAAGGTTAATAGCAGTTAAAGGTATTTCCCTTTGAAAGGCAAGTTGCATCTTTAAAGTCCTGCCTGGTGTTAGGCAGGTTTTGTTTAAGAAAAGCCAAATGGCCCAGAGACTGGCTATTTCATGAAAATGAAAAAGAGTCTTATCTAAAACCCCCCTTCTGAAGTTGACAGTTTACAAGCCTAAAGTTCCTGGAAACCATTTGTTCTTTGAAAAATATGATTTTGCTAAGTACAACCTTGTAAGATTCCAAAGGAAGTATGTAATCACTCAACACAACTCCCCTCCCTTACCTAAATGAGGGTATAAATTCTCGGGCCCGCTGTGCTAGCCAGCGTAATAAAGTGCCACTCCTATAATAGTCTCGGTGTCATGATCTCTCTATTTTTCCTGCTACATTTCTGGTGCGTTGGCCGGGAAATGGAGATTGGAGACGGTGTGTTCCACCTCCTTTGTCATTGAGGTGCCACCTCCAGGGCAACGGGAAGGGCAATCTCGCCTGGCGCACAGTGGACTTTTTGATCCGTAGGAGAGAGGCCCCTCCCAGTGCACTGAAGCTCAGACCACGAAAGCACAACAGGAACCCAAGGGGCAAGGAACTGGCACAAGGATGACCAGCTGATGGAAAGGACAGAAGGACCACCTGATGGAAAGGGTAGGAATAAAGGCCTTTCCATAGACCTGCCAATTGATGGCAGAAGGGGAGCTTGATCACTTCCCGGAGCCTGCTAGTAATCTTCCAGCCTGAAGGAAAGGGCTGAAAGGCAGTGGAAGGAAACACTGTCTGAAGAGGAACCCGTAGACTCCTAGGATTAGGATGACAGTTGGCGAATGTGCTGTGTGTTTATGTGTGAATGAGATGGATGGCAGGAAGGCTCCACATAGTCTGCGTTGGGGGTGTACCAACCTACCAATTGCTAAGAGGTGTCTGAGCTATCTTCGTGAAGAGTATAACTGAAGGGAGACAAAGTGGATATTTCCCATACCTGTCATTTTCT
This sequence comes from Carlito syrichta, assembly GCF_000164805.1. Classification (NCBI taxonomy): domain Eukaryota; kingdom Metazoa; phylum Chordata; class Mammalia; order Primates; family Tarsiidae; genus Carlito; species Carlito syrichta. The sequence goes on from NW_007260598.1 coordinate 1,095,624, forward strand.
TATTTGTGTGTGCCTGTCACTTTAAATATGCTAAAAGGGTGGTTGAGTTATTATGCTTTGTGTGATGGGGCGTCATCTTTTAAAAACTTGGTTGGCGCATATTTCTTGATGTCATTTTATGTCTCCCTTTATTTGTGTGGTGTTTTCTCCTAATCTGTTGGCACTGTTAAAATTTCTGCCTTTTGTTGTTAAGGTTGTGGAAAATTGCCTGTTGTGTATAAGGTGTGTTACTGGTTATCTTAAATTCTTTCCGGGGACCACTCCCCCTCCCTTCCTTAGCCTGTGTTCTCCTTTGTAAATTCTGAAGGGGCTCATTCTAATCCACCTGTAAAGAAACGGAGAAATGTCTCTTATATACTACCTAGCCTTTTGTTAACTCAGTGTAAGTTAATGCTAGCCTTGGAACTAATCTTTCTCTGGCAACTAAGGAAATGAATAGGCTGTTCTCATTTTCAAATACTAAAAGCCAGGTTAGTTAAAAGTAAGTCAGTTCCTCAAGGTTTAGGCCTTGCCTAAAATCGTAATCAATTACTTGTCCCTGTAAAACTGTTGGGAAGTTTCTCAGAGTCTTGTAATGTGTGCTGAGTCCCTATATTATACTGTAATACTAAGTAACACTAATGCTTGCATTTTTTTGGCTATGCTCATTTAATTGTCCATGTCTTACAACTAAGGGTGCTGTTTAGTAATTCATGAGGATTTTTAACAATTTTGCCTGTTCATAATTAGGAATATGTAGGAACAGATCATTTTACATCTTTGTAGTCTGTTCACTCTAAAGGGTTTTGAACCAGGCCATTTTTGTAAATATCATTGGAAAAGTCATGAAGCAAAAAAAAAAAAAAGAGAAGAACTCCAAAATGAGCACCAGTCAAAGGAAAGGTAAACAAATTGGCAGTTGCCACTAAAGGTAAAAGCTCCAGCCACCCAAAAGAGGCCTAATAAGGATAAACCTGCTAAGGGGATGGTATCAGCTGCTATGAATGTGGTCAGTTTAGGCACCTGAAGCACAGTTGTTCTTAATAGCCTAAGCCCCCAGAACTTTGTCCAATATCTGGACTAAAAAGTCACTGAAAGAGATGGTACATCCTCTCCCAAAGTGGGGGAGGACACCTAGCTCGGCGATAGTGGCTATTGACTGAAGGGGGAGGGGCACGGCCCAGCGCAACACTCTGTATGCCATCCACTCAGAGAATCCTTGGGTCTATATAAATGTGGCTGGGGTCCAAATTAATTTCTTAATTAATACTGAGGTTAAGTTTTCAGCCCTGGTGTTCATACTGAACTTCTTCCTCCTAAAACCTGCTCTCCAGTGGAATTAAAGGTGTTCCAAAAACTGAATGTTACTAAAAGGTGAATTCAAATTATGACTGTAAAAGGTTATCTATAAATAAATAAAAATAAATAAAAAGAAAAGCAAAAAGCAAAATGTAAAATGTAAAAAGGTTGGAAAATGTAAAAAGGTTGTTGGTATACAAATAAAGTTTTAGCAGGAAAACAAAAAAAGAGAGAAAGGAATATAAATATATATATATATATATATATATTTATCTAAGAGGAAATCTTATATGGTACATTTCTGTCCTATAATAAAGTAGATAGTTATGAAAATTTTTTTTAAAAGGGGGTAGAAAACAAAAATAAAATGGTATAAGCACACCAAAAATGGTATAAAGAAAGTTTAAAATATATATATATATACATACAAAGGAAATTCTATAAACAATCTAGGCATAATAAAGTCTTTTCTGAATGCAAGTCTCCAAACATTTTCGGATTTCTCTTCAAATTTTATATAGAATTTATTTAAGTGCCTAGTTCAAATTATAGTCTAAAACAATCTGTCAGGCTACCATTATAGTCCAGAAATACAAAAGCTGGTACTTGTAATAAAGCTACAGAAATTAAAGTTTATCATTTAAGTTATGCTAATAACTTCAGACCTTGTAGCTTTTGTATAAAAAGCAATCAGCTACTGCCTGCAATTGTCAAAATGTAGGCCTGACTTTATTTCTTTTATTGAGCTAGAATTCAGTAATTTCATGCCCACATAATGGTCATGCAAAAATTCCAGCCAGTACCTGCAAATAATGCCACTGCTAAATGCCTTAAGTCAGACAGGGAGAGATTTTCGATCTCTGGCTAGGCAGGACTGCGCCCATTATCAGTTCTGAAGAAATAACAGAAGATGGACCT
>NW_007260598.1:1098281-1122295 GCF_000164805.1 Carlito syrichta
CAGGACTGGGAGTGCACCGCAGATTCAGCTTAAGGGAGAACACCCCTTAAGTTGACCATTCGGAAAGTCACGAAACCCAACGAAGGACGTGGAACTAATTTATTCAGCCCTGCTCCAGAAGCGTGAGGATACTTCAGGACCTGCTTCAATCACACTCTGGAAGCTGATTGATCCACGCACGGCGGAAGATTAAGGATTCAGCTTAAGGACTCAGTGGACATTACTGATAAGCCTTTGTTTTGCTTTGTTAACCTTTATACTTGCTAAACAATTTGTAACTTTATTTGTTGTAAAATTAACAGTTGTCCCCATTGATCATGTTAGAAAAGGGTTTCACTAGCATTTCCGTCCTTTCTTATGATAGGAAGTTTACTTGTGCTTTTATGCATTTCTACCTAATCTGGGTATCTACCACATCCCCCCCTATACCCAGCATATAAATGTATAGAAACTATCTGGCCACACTTAAAGGTTTTCCATTGTTATTCATCCCAGCCAGAAGTTTGTTATACTGATAAACATATCTGCACCCATAATGGCCAGCTATACTTTGCTAGATTATCAAAACAAAACTACCAGTACACTAAAGCTGGTGTCATAGCTTGTAACACCCCCGGAAGCACAAATTGGGTTTGTTGGGATTTTGCTCCCTCACCCAAAGCTAAAAAGCTAATTAAAGAAACTGTGCAATTAGTAGTTCCTCTGACTGCCCAACAGTCAAAACTAACCCCTTTCCCTCAATCGTGGAAAGTAGGGTAAAATCTGTTTATAAATTTGGCTGAAAATATAGCTCGGACACTAGGTGTCACCAATTGTTGGGTATGTAGAGGGGTACTGATAACTAAAAAGTGGCCTTGTAAGGGAACCGGCCACTGCAATAACCCTGTCAGTGTTGCTAGGACTAGGCCTTGCCGGGGCAGGGACAGGTATTGCCTCCCTAGCCACTCAATCCCATCATTACAGTAGCCTTCGGGCTGCAATAGAGTCTAACATAAAAATAATAGAAACTTCTATTTCACACTTACAGGAATCCCTAACCTCTCTGTCTGAAGTAGTTCTGCAAAACCATAGAGGCTTAAACCTACTATTCCTCCAGCAAGGTGGCTTCTGTGCCATCCTGGGAGAAGAATGTTGTTTCTACACCGACCATTCAGAAATAGTAAAGGAATCCATAGCTAAAGTGCGAGAAGGTTTGGCTAAGCATAAATTAGAGCGGGAGCAGAAACAGGGATGGTTTGAAAGTTGGTTTAACTACTCACCTTGGTTAACCACACTATTGTCTGCTTTAATAGGCCCCGTGATCATACTCTTGCTGTTGCTAACCTTCAGTCCATGTATTATAAACAAGCTAATAACTTTTGTAAAAACTAAAATAAACACTGTGCAACTTATGGTCCTCAAACAACAATATCAACAGGTACCCCTGGACAACTCAGCATGTTCCAAGATTAGATTCACTCTACCCTCATGAGAAGGGGGGAATGAGAGGACCGTAATAAAGTATACCATAGACTTAGGTTAAGAGCATGCTATAACCCAATAAATATGTAATCAGCTTGTGGACAATAGCACAGCCATTTTTAGTTTTCTGCTTTAAAACATAACCTGCAACTGTTTAAAGTTTGTTATGGAAAAAACTGCAAAGCTCCGGTTACAAGCCTCAACCCCTTCCCTTATCTCACTTTCCCCTTAGCAACAACCAATCAGGAAAGACCCTCTTGAACTTTCATCGGAATTGGCTCTTGGTGGTCTCTCAGATTGAACTTTCGGCCACTACAGAGCGACAGAGTGAGACTCCAAATCAAAAAAAAAAAAAAGAAGAAATTGCAGAGTTCTGATATACCCCTAGTCCTACCACCACCACAAGGTTGTTTCATTAATATCTTGTTTGTCTATATATATTTTTTTGAGTTGGAGTCTCACTCTGTCACCAGGCAGTGGCACACTCCCAGCCACCGCAGCCTCAACCTGTTGGGCTCAGGCAATCCTTCTACCTCAGCCTTCCAAGTAGCTGGAACTACAGGTGCGCACTACCACACCTGGCTAATTTTTGATTTATTATAGAGATGAGGTCTCACCAAGTTGTCCAGGTGGGTCTCGAACCCTCAGGCTCAGGCAATCCTCTTGCCTCACCCTCCCAAATTGTCTATTTCCTCAATGGCAACAAGACAAATATAAAAGCTTCCAGTTGCTGTCAGTCAGATCTTAAGACCCTTAAAAGGGTCACTCCTTAAAGATGAGTTTTGGCTTACAACAGATGCCCTTTAAACAGGTTGATCATACTAAGGTGCTTAGAATACACAGACCATAAAATAAGAATTCATATGTTGCCTTTTGGGCACCTTTCTAGGTTTTCACATAGGAGATGAAGTTAGGATTAATGTTTGACCTCCTCCAAGACAGCAGTGGGCCCCGTAGGTGTGCATGGGAGAGTGAAGCTGGCTTGCAGCCGTAGACCTGGGTGCCCAGGAGGTTCAAATCCTAAGTCCCAGTTGAGGCAGCCTTGAGAAGCAAAGTGTAGTTGGAGTCAGCTGGCATGCTTAGGCTGCAAGCTTAATGCAAAGTGAAGGAGTAGTGGCTAAGTCTGTGAACTGTGAGTCAGATCTAAGATCACATCCTAGTTTTATCACTTAACTAACTGATATAGATTAATGTGTGTAATATAGCTGTCTTTCAACTTTTTTCCTTTGTGTGTGTGTGTGTGTGTGTGTGTGTGTGTGTGTTTTGTTTGTTTGTTTGTTTGTTTTTTGAGCCAAGGTCTCACTGTGTTGCCCAGGCTGGAGTGCAATGGCACAATCATGGCTCATTGCAGACTCAAACTCTCAAGCTCAAGAGATCCTCCCAGTTCAGGCTCCCTAGTAACTGTGCCTACAGGCGTGAACCATCATGCCCAGTGGGTTAAAAAAAAATTTTTTTGTAGAGATGAGGTCTTGTTATGTTAGGCTGATCTCAAATTCCTGGATTCACGCAGTTCTCCCACCTGGGGCTTCCAAAGTACTGGGATTACAGGTTTGAGCCACCATGGCTGGCCTCAACTTTTCTTTTGAAATGAGAAATTAAATGTATAATCAGAGTGCAGATGGAGTAAGTTCTTTTGACTTCCTAGGAAGAAACCTTTGATGAAGTTCTACATAGCAGGATGATGAATAAGAAGAAAGCTTCAAAAACTCTATGATTGTATCCAAATCATTTAACAAGCTACAATGTATAATTAATGTCATTTTTAAAATTAAAATTAAAATTTTTTTATTTTTTTTGAGTTGGAGTCTCACTCTGTCGCCCAGACTGGAGTGCAGTGGCCGCTCCCGGCTACCGCAGCCTCAACCTGCTGGGCTCCGGCGATCCTTCCGCCTCAGCCTTCTGAGTAGCTGGAACTATAGGCGTGCGCTACCACTCCCGGCTCATTTTTTGATTTATTAAAGAGATGAAGTCTCGCCAAGTTGTCCAGGTGGGTCTCGAACCCACAGGCTCAGGCAATCCACTCACCTCAGCCTCCCAAGGCACAGGATTACAGGCTGAACCACCAAGCCCGGCTTAACGTCATTTTTAATTGGTTTATTACCAAATTCTTTGGTAAGTGTTAAGTAAGATTTTATGAAGTCCCTCTCATGATCTCCAATAGTTTAAAAGCTTAGAAACATGTATATTCTTAAATGTAAAAGGAGAAGAAACTGTTATTGACCACTATGATTTATTTATTTAAGATCAGTAAACAATGTGATTATGAAAAAGTTCAAATTATAAATTCACTTTTTATCAAAAAGTGTATGTGTCTTGTGCACTACTACTTTTAATACAATCGTGTGCTGCATAATAATGTTGTGGTCAGTGATGGACTGCATCTACAATGCAATCCCATAAACTCATAGTTTATCTACCTTTTTTTTTTTTTGAGTTGGCACCTCACTCTGTTGCCCAGGCTGGAGTGCAGTGACTTATTCATGGTCACCATAGCTTCCACCTGCTAGGATCAGGTGATCCTTCCACCTCAGCCTTCCAAGTAGCTGGAACTACAGGCATGCACCACCATGCCCAGCTAATTTTTTGATTTATTGTAGAGATGAGATCTCGCCAAGTTGGCCAGATTGGTCTCGAACCCGTAGGCTCAGGCAATTCTGTCACCTTGGCCTCCCCAAATGCTGAGATTATAGACATGGGCCACCATGCCTCGCTATAATTTATCTTAAGATAGAAATTTCATAGAAAAATATGTATGATAAATTGTGATAATAGTAGGTAGGCTATCTAGATCTTCCCTTCCCAAAGACACATATTTAATCAATAAGTAATTTCAATGAGCACACAGTATAGTGTTGGAGTTGACATTACTGTCATAATTTATTTTGGTTTTTGATTAAACTTTTTAACTTTGAGATAATTTTAGATGCACATGCAATTGTAAGAAACAATACAAAGAGAGTCCATGGATATTTTACCCATAATTCTCCAAATGGTAACATATCATCTATGTTACAACTATAATACAATATCATCCTGGATATTGATGCTGATAGAGTCCACCAATATCATTTGGATTTCCCCAGTTTTACTTGTACTCATTTGCATGTATATGTGTGTGAATTTCATTCTGTACAATTTTATCACCTGTGGAGTTTCCTGTATGTATCCATCAGTAAAGTTAAGACATAAGACAGTTATAATCATCACAAGGATCCCTCATGTTGCTCTATTATCACCATACTCTCTTCCTTCCAGTCCCTAGCAAACACTAATCTGCTCTCCATTTCTATAATTTTGCCATTGTATTAACTTGTACAAATAGAATTATTCAGAATGCAGCTTTTTAGGATTGTCTTTTTTTCACTCAGCATAATTCTCTGGAAATTTCAGGTTGTTGAGGATATCAATAGCTTTCTTTTTCATTGTTGTGTAGCATTTCGACATGGTATTGACGTGCCACAATTTGTTTAACCTTCACTCTTTGAAGGATATCTGGATTGTTTCCAGTTTGTGGTTATGTAAATATGAATACTATGAATATTTGTATATAAGCTTTAATGTGAATATAAATTTTCATTTCTCTGGGGTAAATGCTCAGTAGTGCAACTGTTGGGTTTTATAATAATTGCATTATTCACTTGTTAAGAAACTGCCAAGCTATTTTCCAGAGTGGCTGTACCATTTTACATCGCCAGCAGCAACGTATGAGTAATTCAGTTTCCTTGCATCCTTGCTAGCATTTGGCCTTGTCACTATTTTTCATTTTGGCTATTCTGATATGTATGGAGTGGTATCTCATTGTGGTTTAAATTTCCATTTCCTTAGTAATATTGAAAAGCTTATGTGTTTATTTCCACCTATGTATCTTCTTTGGTGAAATATTTCTTCATATATTTTGCCTGTGTTCTAACTGAATTTTTTTTTTTTTTACTGTTTGAGTTTTAAGAGTTCTTTACATGTTCTGGACACTAGTTCTTTTTCAGAGATAAGGTTTGTACACATTTTCTCTCACTATTTAATTTGTCTTTCATTCTCTTAACATGGTATTCTGCAGATCAAAAGCTTATAATTTTGGCAATTTATCAATATTTCTCTTTCTATAAAGATTATGTTTTTTTGGTGTCAAGTCTAAAAGCTCTTTGCTTGACCCTAAACTCCAAAATTTTCCTCTTATATTTTTTCTAAAAGTTATGCAGTTTTATATACAGTAAGCTCATGATCCATTTTTAGTTAATTTTTGTATACAATGTGAGATAAGACGAAGTGCCTTTTATTTATTTATTTGGCCTATTGTAGCCCATGCAACAATTGTATATCCAATTGCTCCAGCGTTATTTGTTGAAAGCTTATCTTTCCCCCTATTGAATTGCTTTTGTACATTTATCAGAATCAGTTGGTCCTATTTTGTGGGTTTATTTATGGGTTCTCTACTTTGTTTTCTTGATTTGTGTGTCTACCTCTCTACCAATACCATATAGTTCTGATTTATGGCAACTCTTGAAATCGAGTAAACTGAATCCTTCTACTTTATTATTATCTTTGTAATCAAAGTTGTTTTAGCTATTCTAGTTCCTTTGTCTTCCCATATATGTGTTAGAATAATCTTTTCTCTATCAATAAAAACATCTTGCTGGGCTAGGGATTATGCTAAACTTGTATATCAACTTGGGGAGAATCAATATCTTTATTAAGTTGTCTTCCAATGTATAAACACAGTATGCCACTCTATTTATTTAGATCTTTGATTTCTTTCATCAGCATTGTATATTTTGAAAAATACAAATTTCGTACACGTTTTGTTAGATTTATACCTCAAGTATTTCATTTTTTTGACCTATTGTAAATGGTAAGGGTATTTTAATGTCTGTGCCTATATGTTTATTGCTAATATGTAGAAATATAGTTGATCTTTGTATATTTATCTTGTGTCCTGAAAACTTACTGAACTCATTGTTTCTAGGACTTTTTTTTTTTTGCTGATAACTTGCCGTTTTCTATGTAGACAATCATATAATTTCCAAATAGGAATAGTTTTATTTCTTTATTCCTGATTTGAATACTTTTACATTTTCTTTTCTTGTCTTATTTTGCTGGCTAGAAGTTTTGTCACTATTTTGAGTGAGAGTGGTAAGAATCTTTGCCTGATTCCCGATCTTAATGCAATAGCATCTAGTTTTTCCTAAGTATAATGTTAGCTGTGGGTTTTTTATTTTTTTAAGTTGTTCTTTATCATGGCAAGGAAGTTCCCTTCTAGTCCTATTTTTCTGAAAGTTTTTGTCATGACTGGATGTTGATTTTGTCAAACACTTTTTCTGCATCAACTGATGTGATCTTGTGGTTTTTCATCTTTAACCTGTTAATATGGTGAATTACATTGATTTTCAAATACTAAATCAGACTGGCATCCCTGGTATAAACCTCAGTTGGTCATAAAATATAATTTCATACTAGATTCAATTTGTTAACATTTTGTTAAGAGTTTATGTGTTTTTATTCATGAGGGATAATAGTCTTTAGTTTTATTTTTATTTTGTTCTTTCTTTTTTTTGTTGTTGTTACTTTTGTACTGTTTTTATCTGGTTTTGGTATCAGGACAATACCAACTTCCTAAAATGAATTGAAATTATTTGTACCAATTCTACTTTCTGGATAAGATTGTATAGAATTGGTGCTAATTCTTCAAATATTTGGTAGAATTCTCCAGTAAAACCATTTCTACCTGGAGATTTATTTTGGGAAATTTTAAGATTAAAAATTCAATTTTGGCCGGGCTCAGTGGCTCAGCCTGTAATCCCAGAACTCTGGGAGGCCGAGGTGAGTATATTGCCTGAGCCCACGGGTTCGAGACCAGCCTGAGCAATTTGGCGAGACCTCGTCTCTACAATTAAAAAAAAAAAATTAGTTGGGCATGGTAGCGTATGCCTGTCATTTCGGCTACTTGGAGGGCTGAGGCAGAAGGATTGCTAGAGCCCACCAGGTTGATGCTGGGGTGGCCGTGAATGTGCTACTGCACTCCAGCCTGGGCAACAGAGTGAGACCTCAATTCAAAAAAAAAATCCAATTTCCTTAATAGTTTCCTATTCAAATTATCTATTTAATATTGGTAGTTTGTGGCAATTTGTATTTTTTTGAGGAATTGGGTCATTTTACTTAAGTTGTCAAATTCACATACAAAAAGTTGTTAGTATATATGCAGACTTGTAGATAATAAGGGAATACCACCTTTGACATTTGTAGGATTTATAATGAATCTACTGTTTCATCCTTGATATGGGTAATTTGTGTCTTTATTTTTTGTCAGTCTTGCTAGAGGTTTGCCTATGTTATTGATCTTCTTAAAGAACCAGTTCTTTGTTTCATTGATTTTTTCTATTGCTTTTCTGTTTTCAATTTCATTGATTTCTGCTCTTATTTTTATTATTTCTTTTCTTCTACTTGCTTTGGATTTATTTTGTTCTTTTTTTTTCTAGATTCTTTTTTTTAATTGTAGAGACGAGGTCTCGCCAAGTTGCCTGGGTGGGTCTTGAACCTGCAGGCTCTGGCAATCCACTTGCCTCGGCCTCCCAAAGTGCTGGGATTACAGGCTGAGACACTGAGCCGGCCTTTTTCTAGATTCTTTTTTTTTTTGAGTTGGAGTCTCACTCTGTCACCCAGACTGGAATGCAGTGGCCGCTCCCGGCCACCGCAGCCTCGACCTACTGGGCTCTGGCAATCCTTCCAGCCTTCCAAGTAGCTGGAACTACAGGTGCGCGCTACCATGCCCGGCTCATTTTTGATTTATTGTAGAGATGAGGTCTCACCAAGTTGCCCAGGTGGGTCTCAAACCCGTGGGCTCAGGCAATCCACTCACCTCAGCCTCCCAAAGGCGCGGGATTACAGGCTGAGCCACCGAGCCCGGCTTTTACTAGATTCTTGAGGTGGAAGTTTAAATTATTGATTTGAGACTTTTCTTATTTTCTAATATATGCATTTGGCACATATATATTCAAAAAATACTTCCTTCTTAAAATTTCAATTATTTTAAATTTGTTGAGGTTTGTTTTGTGGTTCAGGTTATAATCTATCTTGGTATGTTTCCATGAATACTTGAAAAAAAATATATGTTCTGCTGTTAAGTGGAGTGTTCTGTATTTATTAGATCTTGCTTGTTGGTGATGTTGATTTCTTCCATATCCTTAATGATTTTCTGTATAGTTTTTCTATCAGTTGTTGAAAGAGTGATGTTGATTGATGTCTCCACTATAACACTTTTGCCCATTTCTTCTTTCAGTTCTATCAGTTTTTACTTCACATATTTTGTAGCTTTTATATTTGTGCATGTGTTTATTTTATTGCATCAACTGTAGAGAGAGGCTTAGTTAAAATAAGGCATGAACTTTGTCTCACGGGGTGACAAGCTGAAACACTGTGCTAGGCATTGGGAAGAGCTAGCATTGCAAGTACAAAGGGCAAGTGCTTGCTTCACTTGGCAAACTGTCACTCACCAGACACCCCTTAGTCTTTCTACTTTCTGATTGAAGTCCCTGGAATGTATCTCTTATGGTGAAAGTCTCCAAGTTCTCCAAAGCCACATATTGAATGACTACCTTGAAATGGAGGTAGCCCCGATATTCTTAGTAATAGTTCTTAAAAATGAGGTTTAAATGTGAACTGATTTTCTTAACTCAAAATCTTAAAAACAAAACCTATTTAAAAATCGATCATATATTGTCATGCTATTTGTTATACACAACTTTTCCCATCTATGTTGCTTATTTCCATAGAAAGGTATTTTGACTTACATTGAAAAAGCCATCATCCTAAAGGTGTAACCACCTTTCAAGACAGATGGTTTTCTTTCCTTTTCATGACAATAGCATAATAAATGTTTTTAATGCAAATATGTATGTGCCATCCACACGACCTTCTTGCTTTCTTATCTTTTTTATTTTTTATTTTTTTTTGAGTTGGAGTCTCACTCTGTCACCCAGACTGGAGTGCAGGGGCCACTCCTGGCCACCGCAGCCTCCACCTGCTGGGCTCCGGCAATCCTTCCACCTCAGCCTTCCAAGTAGCTGGAACTACAGGCGCACGCTATTTTTTATAATAGTGTTTAGAAAACAAGTTTATACCAAACAATATTTGTTCTGAAGTAAGAAGAAAGTTCTGAATGATAGGAATTGAGGGGCTTTGGTGTCCAACTCAGTGGGATCTCTCTCCCTAATCTTCCTTAAGAGAACTCATCTTTCCGGGCTTACTGTGGTTAAGAGCCTGACTGAAATATGAGGAACAAACACCACAGTCCCCAAAACCTTTTAGACACAGCTTCAGGCCCTGCTGGCCTCCTATTCCAACCATGTTCCTGATCGAAGCCCCTCAGCTTCAACCAGTTATTCCGGGTCTTCTCTGATGCTGACATGAGGGACTGCCCTGGGGACCTGCTCCCTGAGGGGTAGTTAAGTCTCCAAGCCTCAACCTCTGTTCAAAGGACAGGAACTGATGGATGAATGCCTCTCTCTCCCTTCTCTTGAAGGGTAGTTTTGAGGCATAAATCACAAGATTCTCAAAAGGTTTTCAAAAATAACTGGTCACCCCTGGAAGTAAACAGCCAGTAGGGATGAATGCATTCCTGGATTAGTTTTCGTTCCTTCCCTTTTTCTTCTCATCACTCATGCCATCTTCCCAGGCATCGCATTCCTGTATCCACTAACCACTCACAAGTCCCCTCTCAGGCTCCCCTCTCCAGGGAGCTGGCCAGGACCATAATCTTTTACCTGCCAGCACTCTATCCCTATTGCAGAGTGGCTATTAGTCTGGTAGTGGCAATGATGGCTACAGATCTTACCAAAGTGACTTATTTTATCTATCAAAATAATCTCAGTCACTTTTCCTTCAAATTAATTCATCCTGTTTTTAGTACAGCTTCCAATAGCTCACCATTCACAATCAATGTGCATTTTTACTGCCTTTCTCTATATTGTGTTTCATACACCTCTCAAATTGAATCCACCCACCCCCAAACGGAATAAGTAACATAAATGAGGTAGGTCTGAATAGTGCCTAGTACGGTGGGTTCGTTTTTGCAAGGGCTTATGCATGGAGATCCAAGGATAACCTACCACAAGGATAGAGGAACACGGAGCTGATGGGCTTTGTGGAGGTCATGTGGAGTGGGGGACCCATACCATAGGCTGCTCTGCCAACCTTCCTCATCCCTGCCTGCTTGCCCTTCTTGGGGCCTAGTTGCTCCTGCAACCAGCCTATTTTTGGCTCTCATTCTCTCTCCTCTGTCTTCTAGCGATAGCATCTGCTTACTCACAGTTTCCACTGTATGATAACCAGGACTTGTTTGGACTCCTGCCGCCTCCACTCTTGTCTCCTCCCTTGTCGTCTTGATGGTTGCTATGTCACGGCTACCTTCAACTTCCACTTCTGCTATGCTGTCAACCTTACTTCACTCTTTGCCAATGAGATCGGGGGCAGGGAGAAGAGGGAAGAAGGGAGAAAGGGGGAAAAAAAAGAAGTGTGTTTCTATGGCCTGTTTCATATTTTTGTGCCAAAGCATGTCAGAAGCTGCTGATCAATCCCCAAATAAGCCCTCCTTGATAAAGCCTAGAAAACACAAACGGTTCTGTTTGTAATTCTTGTTATGACCCTAAAAAATTCAGAAAGTGCATAAAGTTGTTATGGGCATCTAATAGCATTTTTTTTTTAGTTACGATGAAATGTGCAGTAGATAACATAAAATTTACTACTTTAACCGGTATTAAGAGTACATTTCAGTAGCATTAAGGGCATTCACGTTGTGGACAACCATCACCACTATCCGTCTCCAGAACTTTTCATCATCCCCCATTGAAACTCTGTACCAATTCCCCATTGCCCCGACCTGTAGCATTTAGACTGCCTTTGCACTGTTTATCATATTCTGGGGACAGCAATAGTGAGCCCTTAACCTTCTTTTTATGTCATTGCCTGATTATTCTTCTAGTACCCAGAAGCTGGAAACTAAGTGGCACAATGCCATCTGTATTGCACAAGGGTGTGAGTGTCTCCGTAAGTGGGTAGGTGGCTCTTCCATATCTGAGCTGAAGAGTCACAGGCTGGAAAAGAAAGGAACTAAGCTGGTATCTTCATTCCTAATAACAGACATTATGATTTTCATTTTTCAAATAAACATACTGATGTCCAGAAAAGTTAAATAATTTGCTGACTGTCACTCCATCAGAGTTGCCAAGTTCAAGCCAGGGACTTGTTTCGTCTTCAAGAAGTCCTTGCTTTGTGGCTCCAGGCCCGTCAGGAGACCATATTTTCTTTTTTCTTTTTTTTGAGTTGGAGTCTCACTCAGTCACTCAGACTGGAGTGCAGTGGCCGCTCCCGGCCACCGCAGCCTTGACCTGCTGGGCTCCGGCGATCCTTCCGCCTCAGCCTTCCAAGTAGCTGGAACTACAGGCGTGCGCTACCACGCCCAGCTAATTTTTTTTTATTGTAGAGATGAGGTCTCTCCAAGTTGCCCAGGCGGGTCTTGAACCCGCGGGCTCAGGCAATCCACTCACCTCAGCCTCCCAAAGCGCGGGATTACAGGCTGAGCCACCGAGCCTGGCAGGAGACCATATTTTCAAGTATCGGGCAACTACTGTGCTGGGCTCAGAGGGAGGTGAAGACAAAGAAGGTAGAGGTCTTGCTTTCAGGAGGTTCACAATATTAAAGCCTCAGAATGCTACTATTTGAATACTAGTGACTCTGGACCAATTCTTAACTGCTCATGTCTTCACTGCTCAGGTCTCAGCAGAAAGAATCACTTTAGGCAGCAAGGCAGTGAACAGACAGATTGGGAGTGCATGGTGTTGATGGTGGTGCAGTGAAACACAAAGCAAGGAAGCTGGGACAGCCTCTAATCCACTCTCCCTAAAAAGAAATGACATGCTTCCCAGTCCTTCCAGGGAGCTTAAGATGACACCTGACTATGTACAGACAGGTTTTAAGGAAAATGTATATTTCGTTTTCAAAAACTCTTTTGGTTCACTGTACCCGATGGTGGATTGAAGCAGGCTGTGGGAGGTGCTAGGGTAACTGCTTGCCTTACTTAAGCCGGTGTTTTGTTGGCACTTGGTCTCCCTTGGGAAATGGTTGGTCCTGCAGGCCTGCGTTTACATGACCTTCCCTCTCACAGCCTTTCATGGCTTGGCTCTAGCAGCCCATGTCTGTCTAAACATTTCGAGTCTCCTGAGGTGCAGGGCCAGAGCCACAGCCTCCTGAAGACCTCCTATCCCGACTCAGCCTGAGTGGAATTCCTCATTCGTCCAACACACACGGTTTAGTTACCTGCATGTCTCACTTTAAAAACACAGGGACAGCCGAACATAATGGCTAAGACTTCAGGCCTTTACTGAGGCCTCTGGATTCAAATGTACCACTTACTGGACCCGGTCTTTGATCTACCTCAGCCTTGGTTTCTTCATCTGAAAATGAGATTTATAGTCCCCTCATGGGTTAAATTAATTCTTATAAAAGTAGTCGGAACCCAAAGATCCACCAGTGAATAAATGACAAACAAATTGGAAGTATAGCTGACATTTTGTTTATTCATTCATCTATGGATACATTTCTTCTTAAGAAGGATTTCCTTCCTAAAAAGGAATGAAATTATGATACATGCTACAACATGGTTGAAATGTGAAGACATTATGCTAAGTGAAATAAGTCAGACACAACAGATGCTGTTTGATTCCATTTATATGAAGTGTCTAAAATAGTCAAATACATAGAGCAGAACAGTGGCCAGCAGGGGCTGGGGAAGAGGGGAACTGGGATTTCTTGTTTAATGGGAAAAGAGATTCAGTATGGGATGATAAAAAAAAGTTCTGGGCCGGGCGCAGTGGCTCAAGCCTGTAATCCCAGCACTATGGAAGGCTGAGGCGAGAGGATTGCCTAAGCTCTGGGGTTCGAGACCAGCCTGGGCAACTTGGTGACACCTCATCTGTACAAAAAACCAAAAAATTAGCCAGGCATGGTGGCGCACGCCTATAGTTCCAGCTACTTGGAAGAGGCAGAAGGATCGCCAGAGCCCAGCAGGTCGAGGCTGAAGTGGTCATGAATGTGACACTGCATTTCAGCCTGGGTGACAGAGTGAGACTTCAACTCAGGAAAAAAACAAGTTCAGGAGGCTGGGTGCAGTGACTCACATCTATAATCCCAGCACTCTGGGAGACTGAGGTGAGAGGATTGCCTGAGCCCATGGGTTCGAGACCAGCCTGGACAACTTGGTGAGACCTCATCACTACAGTCAATCAATCAATCAATCAATCAATCAATAAGCCAGGTTTGGTGGCGCATGCCTGTAGTTCCAGCTACGTGGAAGGCTGAGGTGGAAGAATCTCCTGAGCCCAGCAGGTCGAGGCTGCGGTGGCTGTGAGCATGCCACTGCACTCCAACCTGAGTGACAGAGTGAGACTCCGACTCAAAAACAACAAAAGGTTCTGGAGATAGAGAGTGGTCACAGCTGCATGATCACGTGAATGTACTTAATTCAATGGAATTGCACTCTTTAAAATGATAATAGTTTGGGTTTTTTTTTTTACTACACCAGAAAAAGAGTATACAAAGTGCTGACAGCAGGGTCTGATCTGTAGTCAACGCTCCGTCCCTGCTGTTTGTGGCATCTCCTGCATTGCTGCCTAATGTTGCTCTTTGACTTCTGTGTCTTCATTCCGCATAAGGTCATCTCTCCGACCTCAGGGCAGAGGCCTTATCATAATTTGGCTTGTTCTTCACTGACCTGCCAATGTGCCTTGCATAGACTTGAACCCTGTAAATCATTGTCTGGTTAGTGCAGATTCCAAATCACCTGTTTCATAATAATGTGACCCATGCTTTTCCTCTAGTGGGTGAATCTTAGTGTTTACTCTGTGGGAGGCTGCTAGCATAGTAACTAAGAACTAGGATTTGAAGTCAAGCAGATCTGGGTTTGAATTTCAATTTTGCCATTTGCTTTCTGTATACTCTTGCGAAAGCCACTCGGTCTGTCTGTTTCTACTCAACTGTAACTAGGATAAATCGTATCTACTTTCGCAGGGTTGCTATAATGATTAAAACAAAATAACAAATGTTGAGAATATGGTTCATCCTAGAGGTTCAATAAATGGTCATTAACATAAACACCTTACTATAAGAAAATGACTGACGGTACTGGGAAACTATGGGGGCGGAGGGAGGGAGATGGGATTAACAGTCGCAAATACCTGTCTGGGGATGGGGAAACACCTCTTATCAACAGGGTGCCTGAATGAAATGTAAATGTACACCTAACCCTTCACTGTACTCCACAAAACCACAATAAAAAATATTGAAAAAAAATATATATATAAACACCTTTTATCCTAAGCAACAATGCTTAACTTTGTCCTTAACTTTGTCACTCTGCGAGTTAGTTTTTGAAACTGATCTTTTGCTTAAAGTGGATGCCCGTCCCTACGCTACTGTGGATGTTTCTGCAACAAAAGAGAATGTCTTGAGAATCTAACTGCTCAAGCGGCTGTGGACTCACTCTACTTCCCAGACCAGAAGTCTCAGATGTACCAGAAAGATTCTAAAAGCTCTAGCCGAGTGAGGAAAGAGGCTTTCTCATCTCAGAGGGGTTTCCACTTCATGTGGACAACTACTCTTAGGTGTGAGTGGTGGCGTGGAACCAAGGGAGGTAATGCTGAGCATAGTTAGAGCCACAAGCCAGGCATATCTCCAGAGATCCCAAGAGATGGAGAGACGAACAGAGGAGCTACTGGTCCACCCAACCCTAAAAGGTAGTGAACATGTGAAGACCAGATACAGTGCTCAGAGGCGGAACTTTTTTTTTGAGTTGGAGTCTGACTCCTTCGCCCAGACTGGAGTGCAGTGGCATGCTCACGGTCACCCCAGCATCGACCTGCTGGGCTCAGGTGATCCTTCCACCTAAGCCTTTCAAGTAACCAGAACTACAGGCAGGAGACACCATGCCTGGCTAATTTTTTATTTATTGTAGAGATGGGGTCTCGCCAAGTTGCCCGGGCTGGTCTTAAGCCCACAGGCTCAGGCAATCCACTTGCCTCGGCCTCCCAAAGTGCTGGGATTATGGGCTGAGCCACCGATTCTGGGCTTTTTCTTCTCTTGGCTTTGAAAACAAACACAAAACCCCAAAAAACAGTGACCATTGTGGATGACCTTGACGGCAGCCAGGAACAGGAAACAGAGTGGTAGCCACAGAGATGAATCCCTGAGAGCTGAGTTTTTTTTTTTTTTTCTGTAGCAAAAACCAAATCTGGGCACATTAAATCTTGCACTCTCTGAAACATCTCAAGGGAACTTGTTCCAGAGTGGAGCAATGGGGCGTTTTGAGCCCAAGGAAAGGACAAGTAGCTATACTCAGAGGTGAATGGGGAACAAACGCAATTCTCTTGAAATTGGCATTCCAGGAAGTCTAGAAGGTGTCTTGAGTAAATAGAATACAACTGTGGACTGGAATAAGACCTTTGATGTAACAGTACCTGAGGTGACTTAAGAATACAAAGCAAAGAGAGAAGGCATTCCGACAGGAAGGGAGGGAGGGCAAACATGCCAGGAGACCACACACGACAGGGAGCAGCTGAGGTAAAGAGCCAGAGGACTGCACACACGGTGGCACAGAGCCTTCCTTGGTGGGCACCACCACCTGCCGCTGTTCTGCTGGGGGTCAAGTGCCTGATGGTGCAAAAATTTTCTGTAGAGCTCAATCAGGGCCTCAACATGGATGAACTATATGTCCTGCCCCTGGAAAACATGTATAACTAATCTTCCAAAGAACTTGGCATTTCAAAGTTCCTATGTCTAACTTGTGAATCTGCTATGAATTTTTTCCCACACTTGAGAAATGTCATCCTAATCCAACTTCAGAAGACATCTGTGTCATTAAGGACTTGCCTTGGATTCTCATAAACAGTAGGAGAATGTATATTCTATATACATGGCTGTCAAGTAGAATGTACAGGGTGTAATATTAACTTTGAAAAAAGTGCTCAGGACAAGAAGATGGGCAGGATACTCACCAAAAGAGTTCTTCTTTATATCAAATGCATACGATAGTTTCCAAACTTTTAGAAGTGAACAGTTTACTTCTATAATCTCTTTTGGGTCTGTCTCGCTCAATATATTTTATATATAGTTTTTTTAGTTTGTTTGTTTTGAGTCAGAGTCTCACTCTGTCTCCCAGGCTGGAGTGCTGTGGCATGTTCACAGCCACCGCAGCCTCAACCTGCTGGACTCAGGTAATCCTTCCACCTCGGTCTTCTAAGTAGCTGACATTACTGGTGCACGCCACCACGCCTGGCTAATTTTTTAACTTATTGTAGAGACAAGGTTTCGCCAAGTTCCCCAAGCTGCTCTTGAACCCCTGAGCTCAGGCAATACTCTTGTCTCTGCCTCTTAAAGTGTTTGGATTATAGGCGTGAGCCACCATCCCCGGCTATATATAGTTTTAAAACAAACAAACAAACAAACAAACAAAAACCTTCCTGGAGCTGCGGGAGCTGCTTCTCTCTTCTGAGCAAGATGAGCAGCTCCAACAACTTTCTGGGCCAGGCTGAGTAGGTGGTGGGATTGGCAGTGGCTATCTATCACTTAAATGGTAGACTAGAAGCCCACCTTGAGCAACAGCCTTCTTGGAAGAAAGGTGTGATTTCAGTTCAGGTCATCCTGAATCATATTTTAATTTTATAATGGAAACAATACGTTTAGAGTTTCAAAAATACATTTACTCTTTTCAAAACAAATGTATACTAAGATAACGTCCTTTTATGCTCTTCTATTATATAGTATTAATACCAGTAGACTATCAGTTTAATTCAGCACATGTTCACTACCTACTATTGACAAGGAAGTCTGAAGGAATGCAAACTAAACTTTAATCCACTGGAAAAGAAAACACAAGTACAGAAACAACACGGGTCTATATATACAATAAATTTGGCAAAAGTCAGTCAAAATCCTGTAGGGGTATGATCATAACTTTTTATACTCTCTAAATCTTTTGTGGTCAATATGGGAATTATAAATATAATTTGAGCTCTCTACGCAGTCAGTTGACTATTTGATGTCTAAAGAAATTCACTGGGTCAATGAAGATTTTCAATGAGCCATTTTTCTTTTTTCCATTTATTTTTCAGAGTTGTGTCTCTGAGAGACGCTAATGATTGTTTGAGCTGCTATCAGAAGTTTAACTAGCTCTTTGGTTTGCTGACATTTTCTTTTCGGCAGGTGTGCTCAGATAAATTATTTTCTTTTTGTTCTGTACTTGCAAACTTTTTTCTATGTGAAACGTTTCCTGTGAAGATGTGCTTGAACCTCCATTTCACAATGTCAGAGTAGTCCGATGCCTCCCAGTGTTCGGTCGCATGTCTGGCTGTGTGTTCTGACTTCGCCACTGGCTCTGACACCATGGGTGGGTCCCGGCACTTTCCTGAGCCTCTGCTTTGCAACAGGGCTCGAGTGGTTTGAGGCAGCCCATGTCGTCATCACCTGCCATTGGCTTAGTGGAGAATAGACACAGTGGTGGTGCCTCCACTGGGGCGTTTGCCATTTCTGTCTCTACGAGTCCCTGGAGTCCCTGCTCCTTCTCATGCAGCATCGGGTCATGCACAACTTGCTGCCTCCTCTCTCTTTCTCACTCCTCCCCCTTTTTCTTCCCATCTGCACTGCACCTCTTCCCTTCTTTTTAAAAATTTTTCTTTTCTTTCTTTCTTTCTTTTTTTGAGTTGGGGTCTTACTCTGTCACCCAGGCTGGAGTATGGTAGCAAGATCATGGCTCACTGCAGCCTTGACCTCCTGGGCCCAGGCAATCCTTCCACCTCAGCCTCTCCTGAAGCCAGAGTTACAGGCACATACCACCACATTTAAAACCTTAAAAAATTGTGTGTGTGTGTGTGTGTGTGTGTGTGTGTGTGTGTGTGTGTGTAGAGACACACTGTGTTGCCTAGACTGGTTTTGAACTCCTGAACTCAAGCAATCCTCCTGCTTTGGCCTCCCATAGTACTGGGATTACAGGCTTCAGCCGCTGCTCCTGGCCTCCCTTCCCTTCTTGATGATCTGAAGAACTCCAAACTTTTCTGTTACAGGGAACAATTCTATTTCTTAAGCCCTTTCATTCACAAACTCAGTTTTGGGTTTATCTTTGCAAAACCAAACTAATTGTCACTTAGAAGAAAAATATTCAAATACACCATCAGGCATCATAAAACATAGTTGTGGGAGAAAAATAGTAGCCTTCACCCTGCATGAATGGAAGTTGTCAAGTGGATGTTGTCAACATTCGGTGACATGCAGTACTAGGGGCACAAGACTCTCAAGTGCTCTATATCTGAGTAGCAGCAGCATCATAATGTGACAGTGAATAGTGATCTCCCTCAGTTTTATTTCTCCTGGACAAACACCGATTTTGAAGGCTTCCGATTCCTTGTACTAAATCTCCATCTGCTTGAAATCCCCAAGGTGGCTTTTCCTGTACTGGACACTGATGATACGATGAAGGAATTAAGACTCAGGTAGGTGGAAACACTTGCTCAAAGTCAGGAAATTTGGGAGTGGTGGGTGTATTTGATAGCAAGGACCACACTGCTCTTCAACTCTATGTGTTACTTAGTTATGCTTTTCCAACATGGCTGTACAAGTAAATTGTACTTGACAAGTACAAGTATAATTTCATAAGTTAGATCCGCAGAAGGTCTTGGCAGGATTGAGCAACAGCTGTCCATCATGGCTGACAAATCAGTAACGCACCATGGAATTACTTTTTCGTTTTGTGTTCAAATAGCTGCAGCAGCATTAGAATGTGATGGCAAATGATAGTCTCCATTCATTGAAGCAAGTTAGACAGACATGAGATTTATTAAAGATGAAACATAATTCCCATGAAGCAATTGGTATCTATGGACTCCTTTGGTTACAAGTGAAAGAAATTCAATTTAAACTAATAAAAAATAAAACTGTTTGCAGCACACACATAGACATATGGTTACATGATTGTAAGGGTATATATAGCTACATTTAGGAATGACTGATAGTCGAGTATTCTGGTATTATCACTTTACATCTTGCCTCTGAGTTTTTCTGATGTCAGCTTTATTGTCTCAGGCCAATTTCCTCACGTTGTTGGGGACTACAAACCAACACACTTGTAGTGCTACAACTAGAAAGGAAGACTGCTTTTCCAGTAGCTCCAGAGAGACTAAACCTGGAGAAGCCCTCTGCTGGCCCCGTCTTGTGTCCTATGTTCTCCTCTTGGCCAACTACTGTGGCCAAGAAGGTGAATTTACCTAAGAATATGGTGTTGCCATTCAGATCACGGGACCACAGAAGAGAGTGCCTAAAATGTGGAGTAACACAGACAATGCCAACAAAGAATTATCTTAGCCACCCCAAAGCGGAGTTTTGTATGAGGTTAGCTCATTTAAGAAGCATTCTGGCTGGGCGCGGTGGCTCAGCCTGTAATCCCAGCACTTTGGGAGGCCGAGGTGAGAGGATTGCCTGAACCCGGGGATTTGAGACTAGCCTGGGAAACTTGGTGAGACCTCGTCTCTACAATAAATCTCAAAAAAAATAGCCGGGCGTGGTGGCATTCATCTGTAGTTCCAGTTACTTGCAAGGCTGAGGCGGAATGATCGCCTAAGCCCAGCAGGTTGAGGCTCCGGTGGCTGTGAGCATGCCACTGCACTCCAGCCTGGGCAACAAAGAGTGAGACTCCAACTCAAAACAAACAAACAAACAAAAAAACAAGAAGCATTCTAAGGAGCAGGAGTGAGTCTGGAGGAATAAACCAGGGAAGGAAAAATAAAACAACAATTTCACGATGCATTAATGACTTGGAAGTCACTATGGATAGCTGTTGCTCAATCCTGCCAAGACCTTCTGAGGTTTTAATGTAGCAAATGTGTCTTAAAACTGTCCATCAACCCTGAATTGTACCCCACATCTTTAAAATTAAAAAAAAAAAAAAAACCCTTTCCATCTGGGGGAAGAAATAACTATTGGCCTCTAACCATATAGAGGCTTATCTATTGGCCTCTAACCATATTGGGCAAGCATTGCCCATGACCGCTTCTGCTTACTGTCTTGCATTTCACTTTTGCTCATGGTTGGCAAGTGGCTTCCTGCTGGTATCTTATACCCATCACAAAGAATCTCCAGGGCAGGAGTCTACAATTACAGAGTGTAGCCCAGGTAAAGTCTATCAGATTATTTTTGTGCAAAACTGTTTGAAGCCTATCCAAAGCTGGTTGCTGCAGTGATGCCTAGTTGGGTTGGAGAGGACATAAAGTCGTGCATTAAAAATGGCCTAATAAAGCTGGGTATGGTGGCTCATGCCTGTAATCCCAGCACTTTGGGAGGCCAAGGCAGGGGAATTGCTTGAGCCCAGGAGTTTGAGACCAGCCTAAGCAACATAGTGAGACCTGTCTCTAAAAAAAAAAAAAAAAAAAAGAATAAAAAGTAGCCAGGAATGGTGGGGCACTCCTGTAGTCCCAGCTACTCGGGGTGCTGAGGTGGGAGGATGGCTTGAACCCAGGAGGCCAAGGATATGGTGAGCTGGAATCATGCCACAGCGCTCCAGCCTGAATCAAAAAAAAAAAAAAGGTCAAATAAATTTCACTCCTTTCACTCCAATAGTCCTTATGGCTGCAGCTGGTCTGAAAGCCGCCGCTGATGTTTGTCATCTTCCTCCCAGATCAGTCATTCTAGGTTTCATGTGTATGTCTTTCTAAGGCATCTGGAATATTTGCTACTTCCTGTTTATCAGGTACAAGTAGCATGATGTCATTACTATGATAGATAAGAGTTACAGTCTGACAATCAAGAACCCTGAAGATACACTGTGACAGAGAACAAAGGTGTTAGCGGAGGACTGGGTGTAATGGTGACTGTATACTGGTGTCCTTTCTATGTAAAAATGAACTGCTCTTGGTTCTTCTAACTGACATAGATTGCGAAAAAGCAAACACATCTGATCAGCAGCAGCGTACCAAGTGCCAAGGGTTATCTTGCTCTCTTCAAGAAGATGCCACATCGGACATAGCATGATTTCAGCTGCCACTTGGTGAAGTTCACTCTCACAGCCATGATCCAAATAGTTTTTGTAGGGGCTACATCGGTGATTAGTTGGGAATATGATGGGTGTCGACGCTCCTGTGCTTTTAAAGTCTAGAATGGTGTTGCTAACCTCTATACTTGCTCCCGCATGTTGCTAACTTGGCTGAGGAAAAGGACAGTTTCAAGCTTCCTTACCATGATGACTTCTACTCCACAAGTTGGGAATACAAGGCAACTATCCATATCCCAGTTGCATATTCAGAAGTCAGAGCAAGAGCCTGACTGGATCTGACAGATCTAATAAACCCATCGTGAAACTACTTGAGCCAAAGCTCCATTTATCCTTGACTTCTCTGTGCCTCCTTTCTAACTGGAGGATAATACAAGTGTTTTAGCCCCTTGATTCAGTATCAGCACAAAGCACTGTTCCCTGTACCCAAAGTTCTTCAGGTCTAAGGAACTCCTTTTGCCAATGTATATTCACTCTGATAAATGGTCTTATCCTTTTGGGGAATGTTTATCACTTCCTTGGGGGTATTATCCTTCCTTGGGGGATTCATCTCTTAGTCAGTGAATGGACTCCAGGTCTGTGAAAAGACACCCAGAAACTGAATGAAGGACTCTTTTTTTCTGAAGTGAAAACTGAGGAAGGTTTTTGTTCACCAGTTCTTGACTCTTTCTTTGTATTACACAAGTAAGCCACATGCTGGTTGACTCTCTATCTGACTCACCCCTTGGAATGCCCTGACCTGTCAGGCATCCCTGCAGAGTCCTCAGGTCAAGGGAGGCTGGCCCAACTTAGCCTTGCAGCAGCTAGCACAACGACTGTGTCCCCTTCGCCTTGATAGGTAAGCCTGCCTTCTAGCCTCTTCTATTCCAGGATTCTGGCATTCCTCGGCACTAGGAATCTCAATTCTGTGGCAGCATCTTCTCCTACCAAGCCCAGCCCATGTAGACAGTTATCACAGAGCCTCTCCAATTAACGGGCTCCTTAGCAAGGCACTCCTTGTTCCTTCAGTAGAAGACATGGCCTCTGAGTCTTCCTAGGAAACACTGTCAATTGCCAGCTTCTGTGATCACACATTCATTCTAATATTTTTACAGCCTTGAGACTTTGGATTTCTTCCTCAATACTATAACAAGGCAGTTCTAAACAGCTTAATGTCATTGAAGGTAAGCTATCACCATGCACAGGCTTCTAGGAGCCCATGTCAACAGCACGTTAGCCAGGTTATGGGTGTCCTTCCAAGTCACAAAGGAGTACTCCCAAGTCAATAAAACATATTGCACCTAGCTTTATGGTCCCGCCTCCCTCCACTGCCTCTGGTCCAATATCCTCAAGAATCCCAATATATATCCCTCTCATTCCTGAGACATGCATATTCACTGGTTCTGAAATTTCTTTGGCTTGTTAGCTTGTTCCTCTCAGAACAAGTACGGTTTCTCCTTTGGGGCTATGCTGAGATCTTCTCACAGTTATCGGTTGGATGCAATAGGGGAAGGTAAGTCAGATCTTGAAGAAGATAAGCATATCTTTGAGAGGAACCTGCCTCAGGTGTGATCTTTCCAAGGTCTCCAAACAAGGGGAGTTTGCTCTCTTCCACAAAGATTGAGAGCTGGTGAACAGAAGTGTGATGCTGCTGGTTACCTCTGTAGAAAAAGCTGTCCACCTCAGTTACCACGTATCTGTGAGAAGCTAATTCTGCTCTGATGGGCTGGCATGACCATCCTGTTCTCCTTCTCATAGGGTTTGTGCCATATGAGAAGTTAATGAGAGAATAAAAAATTCTAACAGAACAAAGCAAACATATACAATCAAGCTTATTATATATTACACAGAAAAGAGGGTACCAAGTTGATAGGACTAAAATAAACTTTGGAGAAGAGTTGATGTTGGTCACAATTCATTCAGAGCTAGTGTAGCCTGGTGTCAGGACAAAACACATGGAGTCAAGAAGAAGGCCCTGAGTAAGCAGAGAAGTTTGGATGTACTTTTTGGACTTGGGTTAAAAAAAAACACCCTAGAAACGGACTGTCATTGCTTTTCACTGAAATTATAGTTAGAGCTGATATCTCTCCACTACACTGCTCCTGGAGCAAGATCCTAATAAGCCCTCCAACCTGCAGTGACTCCCAGCCCTGTGGAGAGGACAGTGGGATTGTGGATGTCTATGAACTACACAGGTGAGCAGCTGGGAATAAAATTTAATGAACTTAGAATTTTGTGTCCTTGGTGATCTGTTTGTTTGAAGTGTTCTTATTTAAAATTTAGCTCAAGTAAGAAAAACAGACTGAGGAATCTGCCGAATTTGCCTCCAAAACATCCTTTGCAATAGTTTAGTTATACTTCAAGCAGTCTAAGAAAAGCTATTTGGACTTATTATTTTAGGGCTATTAATGCCCTCTATTAAAAAACAAGCCGGGCTTGGTGGCTCAGCCTGTAATCCCTCGCCTTTGGGAGGCTGAGGTGAGTGGATTGCCTGAGCCCG
>NW_007260598.1:1122499-1147362 GCF_000164805.1 Carlito syrichta
CCAGGAGAGGCCACTGCACTCCAGTCTGGGCGACAGAGTGAGACTCCAACTCAAAAAAACCAAAAAAACAAAAAAATAAATAAATGAAGTATTGTAACGCCAACTCGAGCATTTCCTTGATGAGAGGGAATAAAGTCCTTAGTGTGTGACTTTGGAGTAGGGCTTTCTCAGGTAGCTAAAGTCTTTGCTCAGAGTAAGAACAGGTAAAGTAGGCTTTCATTTGTGGAATTTGGAATAAACTAGGGAACCAAGACTGTATCTGGGACAAAGGTACGTCTAGGACCCAAAGGAAAAATGTAAACATTAACATTTACGGTTGACCCTTGAATGCCCTAGGTTTGAACTTCAAAGGTCATATCTAATCACTGATATCTTCAAAGGTTGACAAGTTCAGGGGTAACAGTCAGCATTTGCCCTGAAGTCTTGTGTGTTTTTGTAATATATTGTATGCCTTTCTTATTGCTTACTTATATAAAACTTGTTTCCCAACTAATTTGTAAGGCTCAAGAGGAAGAACCAGAGTACTAACTTTTCAGTAACTAAAACAGTGCCTGATTACTGAATTATCTTCTTAAAAAACAGTCTTTTGGGTAAATATCTTCCGTAATTCAAAAAACTGTAAGAATTTTCTAGATTTGCTTTTTAGAATAAAGCTGATCTTGTTTCTAAGAATTTTAACAGCTATTCAGCATTGAAATTAATTAGCTTAAGTAATAGTTCTGAGTATGACTTGACTTTGGAACAGATAGACCATGGTATTTTCTTATTTATTAGGCATGCAAATTCAACCTTCTATTTGATCATAAGAGAATAAAGAGAACAATGCTACTTACCCTGGAGGATTGGTATGACTATTCAGTGAGGTGAATTCTGATTAGCAGACCTTTATTAAACAGCTATTATGTGCTAGGGTCATCATGCTGGACACTGGGGTTAGATGAAGGGAACATTTTGTAAGATATTTCACATTCCATAGCACAGGGATTTAGGACCCTTATATGTCACATGGCCTAAAGCATTTTAGAGCTCGGAAGGAATCAAGAAATCATCTTGATCAATATCGTCACTTCTCACATGAGAAAACAAGACCAAGGGAGTTTAAATGAATCGAATAAAGTCACTAACAGGTTAGCTGTAGAGTCAGGACTCTCTCCTGGTCCTCTGTTTTTCTGCTGCCTCCTGGCACATCATATTTCCCTCCTTGTGGTGGTGTGTGGCTACGTTGCCGGAAATCAAGACAGATGTTGAAAATAGCATTTCCTCCACATTTTCTTCCCTATTCTCAAATGGAATAGCATTCTATTATTGCCCTCAACTTATTTATTTTGCATTAAAAATAAAAAAAGTTGTAGAGTTTTAAAATTCATTAATATATAGCCACTCTAACATCTTACTTGTGTATGTAGTTTGCCCCAACAATAGATGCAATTTTATGTATTTATCTTTTCACTGAAACTAATAGTTATGCTCATTGGTGCTTTTCATTATAAAAGATGCTACTTGGTCACACTTGAAAATTTATAATTCTGAAGAGCCCAAAATTAGAGGTCGATAAAGCACCTATGTAGTTTCACCACAAAAATACAACCACATATATATTTTGGAATTATTGTTATAGTTAATGATTGAGCAAATTTTCATCTTGACAGAAAATGTTTTACTATAATATATTTAGGTGTCTGTATAGGGATTTCTGGAGGCAAGTAGGGATTGAACGTGTTAGCAGAATTAGTTTGTGATGGTAATTAGGGCTGTTTAGCAACGTTTCTGTTTCTCCTTTGAAGCACACAGTAGAACTGTACTTCCCCGCCCCCTTGATGTCAATCATGGCTTTAGACAATGGGATAAAAGTGAAAATGATGTGTTAGTTCCGGGTAGAAGCCTTTCAATTTGCCATGCACAATTTGCCATGTTTTTTGGTTTTTGTTTTTGTTTCTTTTCTCCTTCCACCATGACCCAAAAAGTTCCACATAAAATTTCATCAGCTGAGTCCTTGCATGATCCAAAAAGTTCCACATAAAGTTTCATCAGCTGAGTCCTTGATGATGCAGAACAGTACCCACGGCAGGTCAACAAAAAGTCCATGACATGATTAGCAGGAGAGTAAGTGTGTGAGTTGTTTTAGGTCAGTGAGACTGTGGAGTTGCTCATTAGTGCAGCACAGCCCTTGGTATCCTGCTTAATGCTTCACTTTCCTTTTGGAATCATTCCATCCATCTCACCTTAATATGATTGCTGGTTATAAGGATGTTCTGACTTTAACATCTGCCATATATATCACTGATCACCAGGGAGCATGTGATTATATCTTCCCTCTATTCTTGTTCCACAAATGTCTTTCCCAAAGATGAGAGTTCAATGGAAGAGGATGATCTCTCAGAAGAAGAGAACTATTTTAAACCAAAGTGATCAAAATAACCATGTTTTCTTATAAATATGAAAACAAAGCAAGTTTGGGTCTTTATAAAGAGATTTTTACCCTTTTTTTTTTTTTTTTGAGAAATCTGTCTAGGGAAGTCTTGTATATGATTGTAAAAATTTGTTTTCTCCAGAACTCAAAGAATAGAATGCTTAGCACAACCCCAGCATATGATAGACATTCTACATTTTTTTCCCCAGAAAGATAAAAATTAAAGTGTAAAAGAAAGAGGAGGAAAAGAGACAGGGAGAAGGGGAAGGAGGAAGATGAGAAGGAGGTTAAAGAAAGATTGTGATTGAAGGCACACACATTCATTCAGTCAAATTCAGCTGAATATACATATTTAATAAGATTAGTTTAGTTGCAGAAAGAAGGGTATATCCAGGCTGGCATTATCTTAATCAATTAAGAGACCCCATTTCCAGTACCATTGATCCTGTATGGTCATAAGGTCCAAGTGGCAGGGCAATTTTCCCTGCAGCCTGACCAGAGTCTTTTCTTGCTCTGGATAACACTGAAAACCGGTGTCATTTGCTTACGGGGTAAGAGGAGTATGCTCAAGCGTGGTATAGGTTGCCTCCAAAATTCAAGGAAACCTTTTCTTTGTGATGGGAGGTGCCAGGTAGGGCAACTTGTTTCTCACTTTGGGAGGGGGTATTTTAACATGCTCAACCATTGGACCCACGAGAAACTGCACTGGTGTGCCAGACCCCTGGACTTTCTCAGAATTTACATTTTATTTGTCAGCATGCATGTGTTTTCCTAAGGCATTTAGGGTGCTTGCTTCTTCCTGTTCACCAGGCATAAATAGCATAATGCAGTCAATGCAACGGACCAGTGTGATAAATCTGTGAATTATTAAAATAATTATTTTCTACTGGATTCTATCATGACAGAGAAGAGGACACTTGATACATCCCTGAGATAAAATAATGATGGTGTACTATACTCCCTGCCACATAAAGGTAAATTTCTTCTGGTTGCCTTTGCTAAAAGAAATGGTAAGTATCTGCATACTAGGTGCCAGACTGCAAATGATATCACCTGATTAGGACTGCAAAAACCCACATTCATATTTAAAGACCAGTCTGGTTTTTGCCACTAGTTAGATGGGTAAATTTAGCTATTGGTAGGTTTTTATTTGGAGGGAGTCTGGTTCCCTCAGAGCAGCAGGCAAGGGAATGCTTGCACTGGCAAGAAAGGTTCGGGAGATATGAGGATTCAAAGTTGTCAGCCCCAGCTGGGCACAGTGGCTCATGCCTATAATCCCAGCACTTTGGGAAGCTGAGGCAGAGGACTGCTTGAGCCCAGGAGTTTGAGACCAGCTTGGGCAATATGCATTCTGAGACCTCATCTCTACAAAAAGTCAAATTATCCAGGCATCACGGCACGTGCCTTTAGTCCCTGCTACTTGGATGACTGAGGTAGAAGGGAAGGATCCTTGAGCCCAGGAGGTCAAGGCTGTGGTGAGCCATGATTTTTTCACTGCACTCTAGCCTGGGCACAGAGTGAGACTCTGACTCAAAAAAAAAAAACCCAAAAAAACAAAAAAACAAACAAAAAAATTCAGCTCCATGTATTTTTCTCAAATAACCTTACCACGCATCTTCTGTTCCTACTCCTTTGCTATCCTTAACTTAGTATGAGAGACCTAATGGAGCTGTGCATGTAACTGATATCACAGAATGCTGAACTATCTCAGTTGGAAGAGTGTTAGACTAAAGATCTAAGGACACTGTAACTCTGCAACCCTTCCAACCAGGCTCAGTGTTTAGTTTTCCATGGCAACTGTTCTGTGCCTATAGAGTCTCAGAGACTCCTTTAAAAAGTGATAGACACTTTCTTGTTTTCCATCAATGCACAGGGCTGGGCATTCGAGGCTTTGTGTGCAGGCCCATCTAAGCCATGCAGTTTGTGGGCCACATCTATACCACCCGTCGTTACCATGGCCACTGAAGGCCATTGCTATCTTCTAGCGCCTTGCTTTTCATCTGTATTCTGTTCCATACTATGAATAATCTTCGTCTCAAGAGTCCTCCTAGCAAGAAGGTTACCTATGTGCCTGTTTCCTGGAGCTACCTCACTCGCTTTTTAATTGCTCTGTCAGTCAGGAGTCTGGCAGGAAAGAAACAGAACGGATTAACAGAAATTTAGCAAAAATACTATTGACATGTGACAACATGTAGAGAAACCTTAAGAGGTGGTCCTGGACCACAAAGCTGGTATCAGCAGGAAGCTGTTACCACTTCTAAACTGGAAAGGGTGAGGAGAGGGAGGGATTCCTGAAACCAGTGATATCCTAGCAGGAACCATGACCTATGGTGTAAGGATGTACAGCCTGCCACCAATCAAGGAAGCTACCAAGGGAGCAAGTTCATCAGCCTTTTTCTGTCCTTCCATTGCCCAGTCTCTTGCCGGACTTCTTACTGGCTAAACCCAACTGGAAACCTGGTTAATGCTGTTGATAAGGTCAGGATCTGGGGCAGAGTGCAAAAAAGGTTGTCAAATCGATCCGGAAGAGCAAATAAAAATGACACAGCCTGGTCAGCTCTCTTCTCTGCCTATCAGCACCCTCTATTGTCATCTTTTCTGGAAGAAAAACTCATTTTCTCCAAATAGAGCACACACACAAGATCCTGTCAGCTGGCATGGCATCCTTGGATATTATAGCTTAGTTATATTCTTACCTAAACCTGAGACATTAGCCACTGCCCATGTTCTTCATTTAAGACTACAGATCTTCAAAAAGAAGAAGAAGAAGAAATCATCAACTAGTATAAAACATGCTGCTATGGTCTAAAATGAATCATATCCATCAGAGTGTATTCTTCTGACTCCTAAACATCTATGTGACTCATAGTTGACCCAAGATGAGGCAGGTGACACTCCCAGCAGGAAACGGCTATCAGGTAGTGACAGGACGAAGAAAGGATCACATACCAAGATGGCAGGGCAGAAGGACAAAACTGGAGCTTCTGAGTGTGGTTATCTTCAGTATCAGTTCAGAGGTATCAGTCCTGATCAGCATAGTTCGGTCCAGCTCATCTTTAGGGGAAAGTAGGATCCAGCCCCACAGAAAGGACCTGGCAGGAACTAGGTGAGGAGTGGTTAGAAACTCCAACCTGTTAAGCTGGTGCTCAGGGCTGGGCAGTATTTCTGGCTGGAGTAGTATGGAAGGTCAAGTAGGCTAGCCTCTCACAGCTGTGGCTAGATAGAGGGCAGCCCAATGCTCATGTGACCCCCTGTCAATCAAAAGATATCAGGCATTACTCTGTGGCAAATATTGTCCCAAAAAACTGGGGATGCAATGTTGACAGAGAGAAAGGGAGAAACAGAGAGAGAGAGGAAAGAAAAAGAATCTTTGTTTGTCTGGGGCTTAGGTAGAAGTGAGGAAGAAAGAATTCAGATAAATTAATTCCAATGGCTAATTATTAACAACAAAACGTGCCATGGAGGAGAATGATAGGGTGGTATCAAGCATGCAGCAGACAGCCTTGCCTGATACAGACAGTCAGGGAAGACTTCTCAGGGAGACAAACTTATCTCAGGATCAGTAGCCAGCAGGTGAAAGCAGCAAAGGTTTCCAGATGCCTCTCCCTTGTGGCAAAGAGCTCCAGTCATTATCCTGTCAGGCTTGCCTCTACCAAGCTCCAGGCCTAGACAAGACAGAACAAGATGAAAGGTGGCATCTAGAGGAGAAGAAATGGCTTCTGTAGGAGTGTATGTGTTACCTATAAGGCTCCATTTCATTTCCTCTGTGTCTGTGGGGTGTGTGTGTGTGTGTGTGTGTGTGTGTGTGTGTGTGTGTGTGTGAGAGAGAGAGAGAGAGAGAGAGAGAGAGAGAGACAGAGAAAGAAGGAACGAAATAAAAGAATACTTTCCTGTTTCTGTCTCCTTTGCTATTTCCTTGTCTGTCCATTGAAAGTGGATCTCATTCTTGGGAAATGCTAAACTCTCTCGCATGATTTCTGCCTGTCCATTCTTTCTTGGTTCCCATTTCTGCTCAGCTTTTGACTCTTTGTTTTGTGGTTCACAGCTCAAACTCTGAATTCCAAGTCTGGCTTCCTTGATTACTAGCTGTGCGACCTGGGGCAAGTTCCTCAGTGTTTCTTAGCTTCAGTTTCCCCAGTTTAAGAGGAGATTATAATGGTCCCTATCTCATAGGGCTATTGTGAGAATAAAATGAAATATATCACTCTAAGAGGAAGCTGTAAGTATTATTCCTTTTCCTTTTTTTTTTTTTTTGAGTTGGAGTCTCAGTCTGTCGCCCAGACTGGAGTGCAGTGGCCGCTTCCGGCCACTGCAGCCTCGACCTGCTGGGCTCCGGAGATCCTCCCACCTCAGCCTTCCAAGTAGCTGGAATTACAGGCATGTGCTACCATGCCCGGCTGATTTTTTTGATTTATTGTAGAGATGAGGTCTCGCTGTCCAGGTCCCTTAGACCTGACAGCAGAATCTCACGAGTGAGCTTTGCCACACATCATTCTGCAGAACACAGACTGCAGCCGCTCTCAGGTGCTTCCCCTAACAGGTGCTTCACACAAACCGCACAGTCAGCCGCATTCTCCAGGACACCCTGCAAAAAGCAGCCGGCAAGTCCATGCCCACCCAGGGTACAGACAGCTCCTCTTCTGTCCCCACCTCTTTCCTTCCCTCTCACTTCACAAACTGTTCCTAATGTGGATAAAAGGTGTGTGTGTGTGTATGTGTGTGTTTCCATTTATGGGAACCATTTTATGTAAATGCTTTTTTTTTTCTTTTTTTTTTTTTGAGTCAGAGTCTCACTCTTTCTCCCAGACAGGAACGCAGTGGTCGCTCCCGGCCCCCACAGCCTCGACCTGCTGGGCTCCCGCTCCTTCCGCCTAGCTGGAACTAAAGGCGCGCACCACCCCGCCCAGCTTGTTTTTGTGGTTTATTGTAGAGATGAGGTCTCGCCAAGTTGCCCGGGCGGGTCTCAAACCCGTGGGCTCAGACAATCCACTCGTCTCAGCCTCCCAAAGTGCTGGGATTACAGGTTGAGCCACTGAGCCCCGCCTCATTACACATTTCTATCTCTGAAGAAAATCCGAAGTGGTATTTAATTGTTTTGTATTAATGCTAATGTTTTTCTGTAGGTCTCTGTGTCTGAATGGGAGTGAAATCATTCCCCTGCCTGGAACAACATGATCTTTTGAGGTTTGTTTAGAGACATGAAAAGCAAACTAAATGACAAAATAACGAGTTCTAGTCTCATGTGATTTGCAAGCTATGTTCCCAGGTTTTGCTGATAGATCTAAGTTGTATGGCTTGTATTTCAAGAAAAGAAGAGTATAGTAGTCTATATTTCTTTATACAGTATTTAAATTTTAAAGTATTTATTTATTTATTTATGCTAATTCCTCTCTCTCTCTCTCTCTTTCTCTCTCTCTCTCTCTCTCTCTCTCTGTCTCTCTTTCTTTTTTGCATTGGAGGTTTCACTCTGTTGCCTAGGCTGGAGTGCAGTGGACCATGGCTGACTGCAGCCTCGGCCTCCTGGGCTCAGATAGTCCTTCTGCCTTAGCCTCCCAAGTAGCTGGGACCACAACCTAGACAACATAGTGAGGCCTCATCTCTACAAAAAAAAAAAAAAAAATATATATATATATATATATATTTATATATAAATTAGCTGGGCATGGTAGAACACGCCTATAGTCCCAGGAAGCCCAGGCTGCAGTGAATGGTAATCATGTGGACCTGATTTATTTTCTAAAATTTGCATACAGTAAAGTCTACTCTTTGTGGCGTACAGTTCAACAGGTTTTTACTGAATACACAGAGTCATGTGCTCACACCAGAGCACCACACAGAACATTCTGTCACTCCAAATTCCCCTGTACAGCTCCTTGGAGAGGGCTCCTTCCCTGCCCCAACACCTTATGATAACATTTTGAAGCAATAAAGGATATTAGGAATCAACTTGTCAAAATTATTTATGTTTTACAAATTTGTAGTATTTAAAAACGTATAAAGTAGTGCATACATTTTTGTTTACTGGTGGAGAAATATGTAATATGAAAAACACATCTCCCTCTGCAGTGTTTGTGTGTAAGGGCTTTCTCTCCGTTGGCCTGTCCTTGTCTGGCCCAGTGTTGGACCCATAAATGTGGAAGTCCCTTCCAGTAGCCAGTGATTCTAGATCACATTCCCAGAAGTAACCAGTATTGACGTTTCACTTCACAGATGAGAAAACTGAGAGCCAAAGATGGTTACAAAAAACTTGACTTATAACAAAAAACTTGAAATGGAACTCAGACTCATGACTCCAAGCATGTTGTTCTCTCCACTTCTTCGTACTTTTGTTCAAGGGCACGTGCCCAGATTAACCTTCAGCCTATATGCTGGTGGGCATGACACAGGTAACGTGCAACACATCCATGCTTGGTAGGCACACCACCTGGCCTCAGCTGCCACAGCTATGAAGGAAAAAACATTTGTGTGCTTTGGTGTGAGGGTCTTGATTCAGATGATTTTTACTCTCCGTGGGATGCCATGGAGAGCTCTGGAACAAGCCTTCCACTCACTACAGCAGAGACTTAGTAGGGATTCCCGGAGAAGCTTACAGACAGAAGGCCACAGGGAAGGTTTTCTTGAGGAAGTTCTTGTTTTGCAAGTAGAAGCACAACATTCTAGAACAATAAACAAGAAATTGATAAAACATGTTCCTTGAAACTCAACTTTGAAGAACTGAAGAGAATGAGAACTTTTGGAATTCATACAGT
Source organism: Carlito syrichta (assembly GCF_000164805.1). Classification (NCBI taxonomy): domain Eukaryota; kingdom Metazoa; phylum Chordata; class Mammalia; order Primates; family Tarsiidae; genus Carlito; species Carlito syrichta. The sequence goes on from NW_007260598.1 coordinate 1,131,659, forward strand.
AGCTGTGATAACAGGACGCCTTCCTTCCTTCCTTCCTTCCTTCCTTCCTTCCTTCCTTCCTTCCTTCCTTCCTTCCTTCCTTCCTTCCTTCCCCCCTTCCTTCCTTCTTTTAGTTGGGGCTATGATTTACATAGTTAAAAGGCTTGGATCTTAAGTGTTCGGTTTGATGAGTTTTGACATTTGTAAATATTTGTAAAATTATGACCCCAAACAAGATGGAGAACATTTCCGTCACTCCAGGAAGCTCCCTTATGCCACCTTCCAATGGATTTTATTCCACTCCCTAACGCAAACACTCTCTGACTTCTATCATACATTAATTTTGCTTGTTCTTGCACATCATATTTATTGAATCAACTCATGTGCATGTGTGTGTCTGCCTGTCACTCTTCTATCACTCAATGTTTCTGAGATTCAAGCATGCTGCTATACTTATCAGAAGCTCTTCCTTTTTATTGCTGTCTTGTTTCACTGGATGGATATACCATGACCTGCTTACTCATTCTCTTGTTGACGGTATTTTCAGTTTTAGGCTGTTATGAATAAGGCTGTTAAGGACATTCTTGAATAAGTCTGTAGTTTTCTATTTTTAAATAAAATTTGGGGGTTTTTGGTAATGTTTTTCAGGTGCCTTTAGTTCTTTTTAATTTTTTTTTAGATTCAGGGGGTACATGTGCAGGTCTGCTCAAAGTAAATATTATGTAATGGTGAGGTTTGGACTTCTAGTGTACCCAAATAGTGAGCATTGTACCCAACAGGTGGTTTTTAAAATTATAAAGATGTGGGGTGCAATTCAGTGTTAGGTATACTAATGCTGATTATGCAGGTACCCTTGTTGATGAGGTATGCCCCTCCCTCCCCTAGCAGTTTCCCTCAATGCCAATCCCACCTCCCACCCCTAACAGTTTCCCACTACTGCCAATCCCTTTCTTATAGTATTATGATAATTGTTCAAGGTCTGCTTATGAGTGAGAACATATGGAACTCTGTTCTGTGTTTCTGTGATAGATCACTGAGTACGATCGACTCCAAATCTATCCAAGTTGTTGCGAAGTCCATATGTTTGTCTTTCTTTATGGCTGCATAATATTCCATTGTGTATATGTACCACATTTTAAAAAATCCAGTAACAAGTAGTTTTTTAATCCTCTGCCCTCTCTCCCTCTTTGGAGTCTCCAGTGTTTACTATTTCCATATGTATCAATTGTTTAGTTCTCATTTAGAGTTAGAGCATGCAGTATTTGATTTTTTGTTTCTGAGTTATTTCACTTAGCTCTATCCATGTTGCTACAAAGGACATGATTTCATTCATTTTTATGGTTGCATAATATTCCATGGTGTGTGTGCGCCTGTGCGCGTGCGTGCGCATGCGTGTGCTTAATCCAATCAATCATTGATGGGCACCTAGGTTGATTCCATGTTTTTGCTATTGTGAATAATGCTACAATAAACACACGAGTGCAGGTGTCTTTTTAATATAATGCTTTATTTTCCTTTGGGTAGATGGCCAGTAGTGGGATTGCTGGGTCAAATGGTATTTATGTTTGATTTTTGGAGAAATATCCATACTGTTTTCCATAGAAGTTGTACTAATTCACATTCTCACCAACAGTGTATAAGCGTTCCCCTCTCTCTGTATCCACACCAACATCTCTTGCTTTTTGACTATTTAATAATAGTCATTCAGACATGTGTAAGATGATATCTCACTGTACTTTCATTTATATTTCTCTGATAATTAGTGAAGCTGAGCATTTTTTCATATGTTTATTGGCCACATGTATGTCTTCTTTTGAGATATCTCTGTTCATGCCCTTACGCTTTGCCACTTTTGAGTGGGATTTTATTTTTTCTTGTTGAATTGTTTGAGTTTATTGTAGATTCTAGAAATTAGTCTTTTGCTGGAGGCAGAATTTACATATATTTCTCCCATTCTATAGGTTGTCTGTTTACTCTGTTGATTGTTTCTTTTGCTGTACAAAAGCTTCTAAGTTTAATGAAGTCCCATTTGTCTATTTCTGCTTTTGGGGTTGTGTTGGGAGCCAACATCTATAGCTACATGGCTGAGGCCTGTAAAGGCCCATCTGGAAGATCGCCTCTGACATAGGATATCAGTTATACCTATAATATTGGCGTGTGATTAGTGACCAGTGTGCATACATGGCAGTAAAACTTATAAGTAAATCCCTATACACCTGATGGAAAGTTGCGCAGCAGAATTATTTTATATGACCTTGTCCTTTCTAAGTTTTACCTCTTTCTAGATATTTTTTAACTTCTATTTCCTGGTAGACTGGTTAATCAGCTCTTGTTCCCGAAAGCAGTCTCCCCTAGAGCTAGGATTAGAAACTAAATTACCATAATAGTTTTATCGCCCTGCCTCTAGCCAGGCAGAACTTTTCTTTTGTTTCGTTAAATACCGAAACTCTGTTTGCTTCAGCCCATGGCCACTGTCATGGCGGCCATGCATTTCCTTGTTCAAGAGTGTGACAGCTACTATTTGATTTTTAGAGTAGACTTGTTAGGATAAAATATATACATATACACTCATAGTTGCATTTACATTTTATAGTATATTTGAGTAAATTTATGCTTGCTGTTTTGTTTCTTTTTGCTACATTATTCAAATATAATAATTACTATACGATTTATAAAAGAATTAATGATGAGGTATTAGCTTAATAGGATATAGCATAGTATTAAATTTCAATCATCAGATCATATAAGAATTAAAGTTTAGACATATGAAACTCAGATGAATTATAGTAAAGTTTGGTAGTTTAAGAATAAGTTTTAACTGAATTATAAGGTATTACATTAAATCATAATAGGTTAATAGTATAACTAACAGCTAAGTCATTTAAGTAAACTTATAGATTATAGTATAGTGTTAAGTTGATAATATTAATCGTTAAAAAATATTAGGAGTCAATGAACTTGGATTGAACCTAGAGTTAACTTAGAAAGTTTTTTGTATTAATCAGGGTTTAGAACAAAGAGTATAATATGAACGATTTATTGAACATTATGGAAAACACTTTGAACAATCTGTATTGAAATTGTGCACCTGTGACCTTAATGTAAGTTTTGTGAAGCACGTCAGGCATCATGGAATTCGAATTGTTTGCTTGGAACTTGCAAATTTCGTGATGGTCTTGTGATAGTTTGTAAAGCGCGATATGCATGGAACTTGTACGCCTCCAGCAAGTGATTATCACACTGCTGGAGGGTATAGAAAATGGTATATAAGTTGGAAAAGGTTTGAATAAAATTGGCTTCAGTCCTGATCAGACTGTTCCCAGAAGAACTGCCTCCGAGTGGTCTCTTCTCGCCATCCAGATTCTCCAGTGCGGGTCCTAATCCTCCCTCCTAGGTTGGAGCTGGTACTCCGACAGGGTTGTAGTAATAAATTTTTTGCTTAGACCAATGTCCAAAAGAGTTTTTCCTAGGTTTTCTTCTAGAATTTCCATAGCTTCAATGTTTACATTCAAGTCTTTAATTCATTTGGGGTTAATTTTTGTATATGGTGAGCAATAGGAATCCAGTTTTGTTCTTCTGTATATAGATAGCGAGCCAGTTTTCCCAGCACCACTTATTGAATAGGGTGCCCTTTCCCCATTGCTTATTTTGTTGACTTTGTCAAAGATTAGTTGGTTGTAGGTATATGGCTTTGTTTCTGGGTTCTCTATTCTGTTCCATTGATCTATGCATCTATTTTTGTACCAGTGCCATGTTGTTTTGGTTACCATAGCCTTATAGTGTAATTTGAAGTTAGGAAGTGTGATGTCTCCAATTTTGTTCTTTTTACGTAGGATTGTTTTGGCTATTTGGGCTCTTATTTGATCCCATGTGGTGACCTTAAGGATTATTTTTCTAATTCTTTGAGGAATGATATTGGCAATCGGATGGGGCTTACATTTAATCTGTAAATTGCTTTTAAAGATACTGACTCTTCCAATCCATGAGCATGGGATTTGTTTCTCTTTATACAGATCTTTCACATGTTTGGTTAAATGAATTCCTAGGTATTTTCGTGTGTGTTTGGCTATTGTAAATGGAACTGAGTTCTTGTCTTGGTGCTCAGCTCGAATGTATTGGTGTGTAGAAATACTATTGATTTTTGTATGTTGATTTTGTAACCTTAAACTTTAGTTCAGGAGTCTCTTGGCGGAGTCTTTAGGGCTTTTTTTTTTTTTCTCCAGGTATCTTTTCTAGGTTTAGGGTTATGTCATCAGCTAACACAGGTAATCTGACTTCCTTTTTTTCCAATTTGAATATCTTTTATTTGTTTCTCCTGACTGCTTTGGCTAGAACTTCCAGCACAATGTTGAAAAAGAGTGGTAATAGTGTACATCCTTGTCTTGTTCCTGTTCTTAGGGGGAATATTTTCAACGTTTCCTCATTCAGTATGATGTTTACTGTGGATTTGACATATATGATTCTTATTATTTTGAGGTATGTTCCTTCAATGCCTAGTTTTTCAGGGTTTTTGTCATAAAGGAATATTGGATTTTATCAAATGCTTTTTCTGCATCTCTTGAGATTCAGCTTTTGTTTTTCAGTTGTTTATGTAATGAATCACATTTATTGACTTGTGACTGTTGAGCCATCCTTGCATGCTTTGGATAAAACCCATTTGATCCTGATGAATTATCTTTTAGATATGTTGTTGGATATAGTTTGCTAGTATTTTGTTGAGGATTTTTGCATCTATGCTCATCAGGGATATTGACCTGTGGCTTTCTTTTTACCTTTTAGGAGGTAGACAGTGGTCTTTCTTTTTTTCTTCCTTTCTTTTTCTTTCTTTTCTTTCTTTCCTTCCTTCCTTCCTTCCTTTGTGTACTTGCCTGATTTTAGTATCAGGGAGAAACTGGTTTCATAGAATTACTTAGGGAGGAATTCCTCTCCTTGAGTTTTAAAAAATAGTTTCCATAAGATTGGTACCAGCTCAACTTTGTACATCTGGCAAAATCCGGCTGTGAATCTATCTGTTCCTGGGATTTTTTTTTTTTTTGAGTTGGAGTCTCACTTTGTCACTCAGGCTGGAGTGCAGTGGCACACTCACAGCACCTGCAGTTTCCACCTGCTGGACTCTGGTGATCCTTCTGCCTCAGCCTTCCAAGTAGATAGAACTAGAGGTGTGTGCTACCATGCCTGGCTAATTTATTTGATTTATTGTAGAGATGAGGTCTTGCCAAGTTGTTCGGGCTGGTCTCAAATCCATGGGCTCAGGCAATCCACTTGCCTCAGCCTCCCAAAATGCTGGGATTACATGCTGAGCCACCAAGCCCGATTTTTCTTTTTTTTTTATGGAAGATTTTTAAAAAATACTAGTTTGTGCACATAGAAATGTTCATAAATATTTCTGATGATCATTTGTATTCCTGTGGTATCAGTTGTAATGTCACCTTTATCATCTCTGATTGTGATTCTTTGAAGTTTCTTTTTTTCCCTTGGTTAAACTTTTCATTTTGTTAATTTTTTTTTTTTTTTGAGTTGGAGTCTCACTCTGTCGCCCAGGCTGGAGTGCCGGGGCATGCTCCCGGCCACCACAGCCTTGACCTGCTGGGCTCCGGCGATCCTTCCACCTCAGCCTTCCAAGTAGCTGGAACTACAGGCGTGTGCTACCACGCCTGGCTAATATTTGATTTATTTTAGAGATGAGGTCTTACCAAGTTGCCCAGGTGGGTCTCGAACCCACGGGCTCAGGCAATTCAATCACCTCGGCCTCCCAAAGTGCGGGATTACAGACTGAGCCACCGAGCCCAGCCCATTTTGTAAAATTTTTAAAAAATCTCTTTAGTTCTGTTCCAATTTTTGTATTTCTTTTCTTCTGCTAGCTTTGAGTGTGGTTTGTTCTTGTTCTTCTAGGTCCTTGATGTGTGATATTTGGTTACTAATTTGAGAACTTTCTGCTGTTTTGATGTGGGCATTTAATAATATAAACCTTCCTCCTTGCATTACTTTTGCTGCATCCCAGAAGTTTTGATATATTGTGTCTCTATTTTAACCTATTTCAATTTTTTAAAAAATGTATGCCTTAATTTTAAAGTTTGCCCAAAAATAATTCAGGAGGAAGTTGTTTGGTTTTCATGTATTTGTGTAGTTTTTGGAATTCCCCCTTGCACTGATTTTTGGTACCGACTTTTAATTTGGTACTGATTTTTAATTTGATTTCACTGTGGTCCCAGAAGATACATATAATTTCCATATTTCTTAATTTATTGAGACTTGCTTTATGGCCAAGCACATGGTCAATTTTGGAGACTGTTCCATGTGCAGATGAAAGTAATGTATATTCTGCAGTTGTTGAGTAGAAGGCTCTGTAAATGTCTACTAGGTCCATTTGGTCTAGAGTCTGGAAAGCTTTTTATTTTGAAATAATTTCTAACTAACTGAAAGTTATGAAGATTAAAATGGCTCAAACACTCATATACTCTTTATCTACAGTTGCCTATTATAAACATTTAACCTTTGCTTTGTTTATGTGTGTGCTTTCTCTCTTTTTTTTTTTTTTTTGAGTTGGAGTCTCACTCTGTCACCCAGACTGGAGTGCAGTGGCATGCTCCCGGCCACCACAGCCTCTACCTGCTGGGTTCTGGCAATCCTTCCGCCTCAGCCTTCCAAGTAACTGGAACTACAGGCACGCGCTACCATGCCCAGCTAATTTTTTTGATTTATTGTAGAGATGAGGTCTTGCCAAGTTGCCCAGGTGGGTCTTGAACCCGCGGGCTCAGGCAATTCACTCACCTCGGCCTCCCAAAGTGTGGGATTATAGGGTGAGCCACCGAGGTCATCCATGCTTTCTCTTTTTATATGTGCATTTCTTTTTCCCCATGACCATTTGAAGGCCTTTTAATACTAAATTTTGGCCCTTTACTTTTTAAAAAATTCAGCGTATATTTTTTTAGAATATAAATATTCTCTGGTATAATTATAGTTACCAATTTCAACAAATTTAACACTGATATATTACTCTAATCTGCAAATAGTATTTCAATTTTGTTTGTTATCAACCCAATAATATCCTTGATAACTCCTCTATTCCCTCCATCCTCCAATACAAAATCCCACTAAGGGTCAGCTATTGTTTTCAATTGTCATCTCTCTTTAGCCTCTTTTAATCTGGAACATTTCCATAGCTTTTCCTTGTTTTTTGTGACTTTTAATCAAAATTATCCTCATTCTCAATTGCTCTGATGTTTCTTCATGATTAAATTCATGTTATGCATTCCGGGCTGGAATACTACATAGGTAATGTCATATCCTTGGGGTAGCCCATGGAGAGACATGAAATGTTCATCTTTCCTACATTGGTAATGTTGATTTGGATTGACTACTCAAGATTTTGTCCAATTTATTTACTGTAAAATTACTATTTTTTTCTTCATTGTGACTAATAAGCAGTATGTGGACACATAATTTAGGACTATGAAACTATCCTGTTCCTCATCAACATTATCCCCTAGACTTAGTACCCATTAATGATTCTTGCTTAATTCAGTCTTCAGTATGATTGTTGAAAAGAATAATTTTCCAGCTTGCACCCTCCTCCACATTTACCAGTTGGCCCTCAGCATTTAACTGTAATTAAGAGTCTCTTCTTCTCTGTTATTATTTATTTGTTGTGTATTGTAGCTATAAACTTACTAATTTCTATTTCTTCAGTGGCTTATAATTCTTTAGTGTACTTATTTTGATGCATACATTATCTCAGATTTGGTCGAGAGGAGCCTCTTCAAGATGGTTTCTATGTCTTTGTGACAAACCTTCAGGGTTTTGTGTTTTTTTAAGCAAGTTCCTTATTTTCTGGCATAACTAGATGTTCATCTTATACCTACCCTGTTTCATCCCTGAAATTAGCCATTTCTTTGAGGAGCACTGGTTCCTTTAGTGGGAAATGGGATTAAAGGCCAAAATCTAGGTTCTAGGTGTAATTAATCACTGCTTCCATACTGTCTTTGGTCCTTTGTCCTTTCAGTGGGGGGGGAGCAAAGGAATATATACATGTAAACACACATAATACAAATGTACACCTGCAGCTACATATGTATACATACTTGAATGTATCACATAGACAAACATACACACACCATATATGTATTTTACAAATCACACTGTCTCATCTGAGATTTTCAATTAATCCCCCTCAGAGTTCTTTCTTACTTTCTCCCACTCCATATTTTTATGTCCCTTCTTCAGTGATATCTCTAGCTCTCAATAACAATTAATCAATACATTTGCTCAATCTTAGAATATATTCTAAATTCGTGCCAGAATTACTTTGCCCATACTACTGCAATAAACAAACCTAACATACAGTAATGATCTTAGGATTCCTTTGAATTGATAGCTCTTTCCTGCTTTGCCCCAACCCTGTACAAGACTGAAGATGAGTAGTTACATGTGTTTGTAGATTATTTGGATTCCTTTCTTCCTCTTTTCTCATGGCAGTTGTGGTATACAATTAGGTTCACTTGTGGTTGGCTTTCAGTTTTCATTTTTTCTTCTTGTTCTAATTGATTAAATTTAATTTTGAATATGTAGAACATAAATGTGCTTTCAAGAGTCAAGATCATGCACAAAGATGGTCTTGGAGAAGTTTATTTCTTTGCACCCTCTGTTCTATTTCCTCCAACCACTTGTAGGTCACTGATTTTACTGGTTTCTCTAGTGTTTCTTTTTGAAAATATAAGCAAATATATGTATGTGTCTTTCCTTTCTTTCCTTTCTTACATACAGGTTAGCATTCTATATAAGTTCTTTTGCCTTTTGAAATAATGATATCTTCTGCAAGTTATTCCATTTCAGTTCATCAAGATTTTCCTTATTATTATTTTTTATAGCTGCATAGAACTCACTGTGTTCATGTACCAAAGATTATTCAATGTCCTACACTTGAACATTTTGCTAGTTTTTAATATCATGCAATTTCAAAATAACTTGTCCATAGGCATTTTTATATTTTTGATTGTGTATCTACTCTCTAGTATATCTAAGTCCATACAAGTAGGAGTCCTGGGTCAAAGAGTAATGCTTGTATAGTTTTATATTTGACTCTGTGTTGCCAAATTCCCCTCAATTTTTTAAATTCCTATCAGTAAATTATGAGGGTGTCAGTTTTCCCCATACTTTGCCACAGAGTAACATTATCAACCTTTTGAATTTTTGCTAATATTGCAGATAAGATATGAACTTTAGTGTAGTTTATTGTGCACTTCTCTATTAATAGTGAAGCTGAACATCTCTCAATATGTTTAAATATCATCTTAAATATTTCTTTTTGTAAATTATCTGTTCTTGTCATTTGTCCATTTTTCTATAAGATTTTTAATCTTTTTCCTTAGGTTTTTAAGTTCTTTTTTGAGGGGGAGGGTTGGAGTCTCACTCTGTCACCCAGACTGGAGTGCAGTAGCCGCCCCCGGCCACCACAGTCTCGACCTGCTGGGCTCCGGCGATCCTTCCGCCTCAGCCTTCCAAGTAGCTGGAACTACAGGCGTGAGCTACCACGCCCGGCTAATTTTTTTGATTTATTGTAGAGATGAGGTCGCGCCAAGTTGCCCAGGTGAGTCTCGAACCTGCGGGCTCAGGCAATCCACTCACCTCAGCCTCCCAAAGCGTGGGATTACAGGCTGAGCCACCGAGCCTGGCTTTTTAAATTCTTTATTTGCAATATAGGTTGCAAATATTTTCTTCTAGGTTGTCATTTGTCTTTTGATTTTGTTTATGGTGCTTTTTGACATGTCAAAATTTTACAATTTTTATTAGCTATATTTATCAAATTTTTGTTTTATTGGATCTGAATTTTTAGTGATAGGTTAGAAAGCCTTTTTTGATATCTAGGTTATATAGAAACTTACCCATGTTTTCTTGTACTACTTGCATAATTTTATTTTTTACATTTAGAGTTCTGATCCAGGTGGAGTTTATTCTTATGTATGGTATGAGGAGGAGATTTAAATTTTTTTCAAATGGTTATCCAGATGTCTCAATACCATTTATTTTTTTAAAAATTGCTTTCCTGAGTGATAAGAGATACTTTTTTCATATACTAAATTTTATCAGCAGTTGACTCTATTTCTGAACTTCCTATTCTATTCCATTGGTCTGCCTATTCATTTACCAGTGAAACAGTGTTTTTTGTTTGTTTGTTTTGTTTTGTTTTTTGAGTTGGAGTCTCACTTGGTTGCCCAGACTGGAGTGCAGTGGCCACTCCCGGCCACTGCAGCCTCACCTGCTGGGCTCCGGCGATCCTCCCGCCTCAGCCTTCCCAGTAGCCGGAATTACAGGTGCACTACCACGCTCGGCTAATTTTTTTTTGATTTATTGTAGAGATGAGGTCTCGCTGCCCAGGCAGGTCTCAAACCCGTGGGCTCAGGCAATCCACTCACCTCAGCCTCCCAAAAACACAGTTTTAATTATAAAGGCTTTATGGTATGTTTTCACATTTGGGTAGGGCTATACTCTGCCTTTTCAGCTATTCCTTGATATTCATTTTCCCATATGAACTTTAGGATTAGCTTGTCTACTTTCATAAAAAAGTTCACTGGAATTTTAAGAATTGCAATAAGTTTGCTTAGGGAGAACTGGCATACAGATGATATTGAAGCATTCTAACCAAGAACAAGCAGTGTCTATTTGTTCAAGTCTACTTTTGTGTCTTTTAGGAATGGTTTGTAAATTTCTTTGTATATATTTAGAACATTTTTCTTGTTAGTTTATTCCCAAATATTTAATATTTTTTGTTTCTATTATAAATGGGGTTTTCTCATCCATTTTATCTTATAACTGATTGTTACTCATATATATGAATGTTATTGATTTCTGCACACTAATTTTATATCCTGCTACTTTTTATAAATCTTTTACTGTTTGAGATAATTTTATCATTTATTCTCTAGGGCAAAGATTGGCAAACATTTTGTAAAAATGGTCTATATTAGTTAATGCTCTTCAGAGAAACAGAACCAATAGGATACACTTATATATATATAGTTTTTATTTAATTTCATTTCACCAAATTTATGTAGCACTTACCATGTTTCAGGCACAGTTCTAAGCACTATACAAATATTAGCTTGTTTAATCTTCATAACAGCTCTGTGTTAAATGCTATTAAGGTTAGTCATTGTAACACTGTAATCCTAAAATATTGAAAATAAATTTAATGTCCATCAGTAGGGGATTGGTGAAATAATGTATATACTAACAGTGGAATACTAGGCATTCATGAAGAAGAATGAAAAAATTCACTCTTTACAAATACAAAGTGATCTCTGAGACATATTATTAAGTGAAAAGGTAAAGTTGTCCTAAATAAGAATCTTTAGAATCTTTTTTGTCTGCTTTTTTGGATAGGTGAAGTGGAGCCATCTTATAAAAAACTACTTCTAAGACTTTCTAAGTCTTTGATTAGGCTAATAGAAATATGATTTTACTGGACTGAGGAAACCACTATCATTATAACGTACCAATTATGGAAGAAGGATAGGAAATTAAATTTTAAAAGGAATTTACTTTCTTTTTTAAACATTTGTTTTCTAGACCTAAAACACACATTGAAGTTACAACGGTTCTCAAGTACTTTACAAGGAAAAAAACAAAACAAAACAATCTGGGTCTGGACATTCACTAAGTTTTGTAAAAGCACACTAGTTTTTCCAAAAATGAAAGTTTTATTTCTGCCAAAAACCTGTTTTGAGAACTCTGATTTGTTTTGAACTATAGAAACTTCTTTCATTCTCGGAAAGTACCAATGCAGAGAATGATAAAGTACAGAAATAGGATGCTAGCAGGAATACACCTTAGATTCAATGACTATGTAAAGACAAAAAGAAGAGAGAGAAGGATATACGAGGTTTTTTTTTTCTCTTTTAATTTTAATTTTGAAATTGTGGGGTACAATTCAGGGTTAGGTATACAAATGTTCATTGTGCATGTACCCTGATATACGAGGTTTTAACTGTATCTTTTATTTCTTAGCTGAATGGTAGACAGTTGGGTATTTGTTATATTATTTCTTGTACATCTAAAATGTTTCATAAGATTTTTTTCCAATATGAGAAAAATAAGTGGCACCAAAGAAAATCCAAAATATTTCCCTAAAAATATTTAAAATATATATTTAAAGACAATATCTATAAATATAATTTTAAGATATATTGGTAAAGTGTTTAAAATGTTTTCATATTATGCAACATATGTTACATAATTTAGTTGTAAAATCTACACTTATTTAACCCACAACTAGTTTCTCTCCTTCCATCTACCCTACACAAGTATGGTCTGTAAGTATGATCTTCCTTAAATAAATGCCGAGGTCACTACCTTCCCCCAATCCTACAATACTCCCTCTTTCATGCAGAATAAAAATTCCACTTGGTTAAGTTGGTGTTTAGACCCTCCATGACTTGACCTCAATTAAATATTTCAGTCTTTTCTCTCATTTCACATGCCTCCCTCAATCTCCGACAGACTCATCTTCTTCAAAGTGCTCTGTACCTTTTTGTCACTGTATCTTTGCTCCTATTATACCATCTCCTGAATCTTTTTTCCATCTGTTTTTCAAGGCTTGGCCTAAGTCACAGTAGCTGCATAATAAATTTCCCCCCAATTTAGTGGCTTAACACAATAGTCATTGATTATCTTTCAGTTTCTGTGAGTCAAGATGTTAGGAGCATCTAGGCTGAGTTGTCTGGCTTGGGCTTGCTCATGAGATTGCAGCCCTCCGAAGGCTTGACTGGGGATGGAGGATTTGTTTCAAGGCAGCTCACGCACATGGTTAGCAAGCAGTGTTGGTGTTTGGTGGGAAGCCTCATTTCCTCTCCAGGGCTTTTTGTGTTCTCTGTGGCCCCTGGCTTCTGCAAGAGTAAGTAATCCAAGAGACCAAGGCGGAATTCACAATGCCTTTTATAAACTGGCATCAGAAGTTGCACATCATCATTTGCATCATACTCTTTTGGTCACAAAGGCCAGTTCTGATGTGAAGGAAATTACACAAGGGCATGAGAGTCAGAGAGCAATGATCACCAGGAACAGTCTTGGAAGCTGGCCAACCCAACATTTCAAGGGCTTTCTTGATTCCCTGACTCCCTGCGTCCCACTCCTCCCTGTTCTCAATAGCTCAAATTCTTTAAAAATCAGAGCCCTGGGAAATCTTCTGAGAAAATCACCTTTTCTCTTTTTCTTGATTATTTAGTATTACAAAGTGTTAACTTGTAAAATTGCTTTGGTTAATTATCAAAACACATAGTGCTTGCTGAGGAAGTTTGATCTTTGAATTCCTTGACTATCAGAAATTTTGTTGTTCTGATTCTATCAGTAAGAACAGAACATCTCTTTCTTCCCTTTCTTGCCGGGAGGATTTGAATCTTATGAGTCACTTTGACTTAAGAGAAGCAGTCTCAGTTTACCGTGCAGAGGTTGATATAAGAGGTTTTCAGGCACAATATTCTAATTAATCTTAAATTTATGCTGCCAAGGCAGTAGAGCCCCAAGGCTGCTTTTCAGTGAGGGTTTGTAGTGTATACAGACCTGATCTGCATTGAACCTATCAAGAACCACTTTATTTAGATTTTATCTAGACTCTTCCCCTAAATACTATGACACCTTATTCCTTTTTTTTAAGACATGCTCACAATTCTTGTGCTGTATTATGTCCTTTGCTGCAGCAAGTTAATAAACCAAATTTTGTTGGGTTATGGGTTTGTTCCTTGTGATCTGTATCAGATGGACTTTATCAACAACTAAAATTATTTACGCTCAAATAACGAATTTCATTTTTTAGAATTGCTCATGCGTCTTGAACTTTATCATACTTTAGATATCTTGTCGGGGGTCATTTCTAGCTTTCCTCTGAATGTTTTGAAATCTATTTTCCAAATAGACTATGTTTTTGACTCAGCTTGCTTGCACTTCCTTTATTGTTACAAACTGTTCAATGATACAGGTTCCCAACACTGTTATATACCTTTGCATTTATTTATTAGTGAGTAATCATCTCCCTCTTGTCTTCCTAAGTGACTCCTTCTTTGGTACTTGAGTGTTTAATTACAGAATCATCTTCTTTGTCAATCCTTAATTGACAGCTCCAGACAAAACCAAATATTTTTCTTGTTTGTGTTCTCATAGTGTCTTGTTCATACTGCTTTCGTGGTACTTACCACATTTATAATTTTTTTCATGTTTTTCTTCTCCAACAGTCTCTGGAGAAAAGGGATTATGATCTGCTTATCCTTGCATTCTCTGTGCCAGGTATACCTAATTACCCAAGGTTACCTGAGGTTGTGGGGACTCAGAAGACAATACCACCAAATGAAGGCCTCAGAGGCAGCCTCAGAATCAAAAGCTTTTCTCTCTCTCCTGCTCTTCTGTCTCTCAGTCCCATTATCCCTAGAGGCTGGTCATAGAAACTAGAATCCCTCTTCTCCAAGGTGGGTCATAAAAACCAGAACCCCCTTTCCCCAAAGCCAGTCATAAAACCTGAAAATGTTACTCTAATTTTCTCTCCACCTTTCTGTGTAAAACTGGCCATAAAGAAATTATCTGAACCATTTTGTTTGTAATAGACTCCCATTTCAGAGAGGACCAGCTCCATACCCAGACGGAAGGAATGCTGCTCAGAGAGGCCCAGAAGAATCTAGACAGACAGGCCTTGCTGGGTTTCCACTTGTCTATCAGCCCTAGATCATACCCTTTTGTCCAATTATATTTCTACATGGCTGCCCATTTTCTGTAAAACCTAAGAATAAAAATGGACAATTTCCCCTGTATCTTTGGGTCTTCATTCTTCTCCTCATTTAACTGATCTTCAGTAAATCTTCAGAGGTATTGGCCTTCCGAAGGAAATGAACCAAAATGCCTACGTGACAAGCGGAAAATGTAGCAGACGCTTCATTTTTGCATAATGCAGCACTGACTGCCGAGCACCCTTCACGCACTTCATCAGCGCACCTGGTCTGGTGACTTTTGTAATCTGTATTAGACAACTGCCAGTTTACAGGGAGAAAATACCTAGGCACCACTATTTTGTAGGCTACGTTAATATGCATGCACACTATGTGAGGTTTTATGAACGTATTTCCTGACTGACACTAATTTTTCTCCAGTTCCTCAAGTGAAAACAGCGATTCACTAAGTTACGGTATATACGGCTAAGCTAGATGCAAGGGATAACAATTTCTGCATCATAAGGCCGGCCAGGAGAAGAATGCCGTCATCTGTAAAACCCTTCTGATTCTGGGACTAAGGCCAGCATTACTATAATGCTCGATTTGTTACTCTGAATGTCCCTTTGCAAAGAACAGTGTTTCTCAAACGTTTTGTTTGACCAGACCTGCATAAAGAAATGCATTTTCTATTGCCATCCTGGACACCCTTTCGCACGCACACAAAAACACTGAAATCAAACTTCCCAGAACAGCGCCTTTACTACGCGACGTGCACTGAGGCTTTCCTTCTGTGTTCCAGTCTTCTCAACGTCACCGTAGAGCGGCGGCCCCGATCCACCGCCAAGCCGACTCCACCTCTTGGGCTACCCGACTGTCCTCGGCGTGTCCCGCACGTGCTTCTGACGGAGCCGCCTCCCTTCCCCCCGGGCCCTTTAAGAGGGGGCAGCGCGGGGCCGGCCCACCAAGTCCCGGGCGCCGGCCCGTCGGGCCCGCTCCTCCGGTTCCGGTGGAAGCGGGGCGCGCGAGCGGAGGGCG
>NW_007260598.1:1147382-1147947 GCF_000164805.1 Carlito syrichta
AACAATTTCTGCATCATAAGGCCGGCCAGGAGAAGAATGCCGTCATCTGTAAAACCCTTCTGATTCTGGGACTAAGGCCAGCATTACTATAATGCTCGATTTGTTACTCTGAATGTCCCTTTGCAAAGAACAGTGTTTCTCAAACGTTTTGTTTGACCAGACCTGCATAAAGAAATGCATTTTCTATTGCCATCCTGGACACCCTTTCGCACGCACACAAAAACACTGAAATCAAACTTCCCAGAACAGCGCCTTTACTACGCGACGTGCACTGAGGCTTTTCTTCTGTGTTCCAGTCTTCTCAACGTCACCGCCAAGCCGACTCCACAGTCCCCAGAGCAGAGCCCACGGTTTGGCGCACGCGGCTTCTCAGGAGGTTTCCGCGCTGGGCTCACGCTTCCCGCTCTCCCTGCACCTCTTGGGCTACCCGACTGTCCTCGGCGTGTCCCGCACGTGCTTCTGACGGAGCCGCCTCCCTTCCCCCCGGGCCCTTTAAGAGGGGGCAGCGCGGGGCCGGCCCACCAAGTCCCGGGCGCCGGCCCGTCGGGCCCGCTCCTCCGGTTCC
>NW_007260598.1:1147967-1161849 GCF_000164805.1 Carlito syrichta
GGGGCGCCCGCGCCCCCCGGAGTGCGAGCCCGTCCCCAGGGGGCCTCCGGTCGAGGCGGGGGCCGGCGTGTCTCCTCCGCAGCCGCCTCCTTTATGTGCCCGGTCTCCGGCGGGCCCCGGGTGGCCGTCCCCTCTCCGGGCGGACCGCGGGGTCTGTTTGGGGGACGCGGATGTGTGACTGGGGATGAGGGCTGGGCGCGCCGGGCTGCCCGCTGTTGGCCCAGGCGCTTGGCGGTCTGGCCCCGCTCTCGGGTGACTGCTGTTAGAAGGGGCAGGGTGGCTCGTGCCGGCTGCCCCGGTCTCCCGGCAGGGCTGCCTTCCGAAGTGCTCCTCGCAGGGCTCGCGAGCGCCTGGGCGCCCATCCGGCAGGGCGAGTCGGGTCTGCCCACTTGAGGGCAGCGTTCCCTCCCTGGGCTCTGCAGGTGGAAGGGGAGAGCGTGCTAGCGGCGGGTCAAGGTCCTCGGTGATCACAGCCCACGGCTTCCACTGTGAGCGAATTTGATTTCACTTTGGGAGGGTCACTCGACCAGAGAAAGGAAGGGGGAATCGAGTTGAAGTTGTGGGATTACACGCGCAACAATTTTTATTTGCTAGGGCCACACCTGGCCTTCAGCAAATGAGTGAGAGGCTGCTTCTCAAGCACTCCTGCCGGTCATGGGCTATTTCGTATTAAATCCTGACATACTGTTCCGTGCATTTTATTTCGTTCATCCTTCTGGGGCAGGTACCGTCGCCTCCTGGTTTTGATTTGCCTAAAATGTATAATCAGTAGCAGAATTTGTACTGAATCACCAGGTCGTAGTGCCCTCTGCACGAAGTTCTTTCTGCCCTTCTCCTATCGTCTTTCTTACTAAAGTCTGAAGCGACGGTCTTTCTTTTTCCTCCTAAATCCGCTTAACAAAGTTGACAATGATTTGCATCACAGTCTGGACAATCCAGTACTTATTCCTTTTTCTTCTATTCAGTTTTCGTTTAAAAGAATTAATTCTGGAAGATATAAAACCGGTTTTTCTATTGGTTTTTATGCTTTCTGAGCTCCCAGTGGCAAATCGGAATATGCTGATAGAAAATGTTAAATGTTTTAACTTGAATTACATTTTTGCAGAGAAGGATTTCAGTGCTGTGAACCTGTGTTTTAATAGGGGGAGAGTACTCGAGCACAGCCCTAACAGCTCTGGCTTACTTTCATGGTCTTGAAAAAAAAAACTTACTGGTGTATTCCATACTCCATATAGAAAGGTGTACATAAATGTAGAGCTTGAAGACTGGTTACAGGTAGAACACACCTGTGTAATCAGCACCCAGAAGCTCTTCACACCCTCTTTTAGGTACGGCCCACAATGACTACTAAACCTATTTACGAGACCATAGGTTATTAAAGGAAATTTTCAGCATAACCTAATGTGAAATAGTAGCAGTGGCAGTAAGATAGTATAATAGAATTTGTCTTATTTTATTAAATAAGTTTTGCTGCTCATTCACCATTATAAAATACTTAAAACTTTTTTTTTCTTTTTGAGAAACCTTGTGAACTTTTGGGGGGATTAATTTTGTGCAGCATGTAATTTACTGAACATAAGATTGTTGTTAGTCTTCTGAGATGACCTGGGAAAAATATTTATTTTACACGTTATTATGTGGTAGGAGAATGCAGATTCTGAACAGATAAAGTTTAAATTGCTGACAATAAAAATGATTGAGCTGTTTTGAAACTATTAAAAATAGTATTGAGTCTATCTTTGTTGATGTTATGCTTCCGGAATCTTAAGAATATCTTTCAGTCATCGCCTGTGGTGTCACCATTTGAATATTAAGATAATTTTATCTTTGTCTTTTACTGACTTTTTGGATGTGTTTGGTAGCAGGACCGATTAATTTTAATATCTGGTACTTAATTAAGGAACCTGTGACTGCTTGGCCTCTTTTGTCTTTGTTGTTAACTGTAGGCCTGTCTTGAAGTATGTATTCTCTGAGAACTAGATGGGTAATAGAGCTAGTAAAACCACTTTAAAAGTTACAGTGTAACATTATTCCAGACAGTAGGAGAATGAGTAATTAAATGTTCTGGATTATTTTTAATTTTTGTGAGTGCAGTTTTTTTCACTCAGTTAATACGTGTGTGTGTTTGTGTGTATGTGCGTGTGTGTTTGTATGTGTGTGTGCCTGCACTTATTATGGAAAATTTCACACATATACAAAGTAAATAGGATAATATAATGCTTCCCCTGTCCACTTCATCCAAGCAGTACCAACAGTGTTCTGTGTTCTCATTTCATCTGTATCTACCTGCTGCTCACCCCTTATTTTTGTGAGTTTTTAGATGAAATTATACACATTAAAATGTCCAAATCTCAGTTATATATATTTTAAACAACTTGTATATATCCATTTTATCCACACTGTATCATAAATTAAAAACATTTTCATCTCCCCAGAAAGTTCTCTTGTATTCATTCCCGATCATTTCCCACCATTATTGTGCTTAGTTTTGTCTTTATTTGCTGACTTTTTAATTTTTTTATGTTGTAAAGTGGAATATTTATAATCATGGATAAAGAGGCCCATTTAAAGGTAATGTCTGTTTCAGAATGTTGTATTACTGTGTTAGGTGCTATTGGGTATATGCATGTATACGTGTATATATGTTACATACATACATTTGAACATACATGACTTTTCTGAGGGAGTTTGCATTTTTGTTAGGGAGAAGAAACAAATACAAAGTAGTTAAAAATGTAAGTCGGTAACGGAATGAAATGTATAGACAGGCATGCCTTAGAAGTTCTGAGAAAGGCAAGGTTAGTATGTTCAGCAAGAGTTTGGAACGACCTTATGAAGGATGTGAGGTAAGCCCAGAAAGGGGGTGGGAGTGGAGAGCTGGAATAAATTGTATGTTACGGCAGCCTTTATCAGATTTATGATTGGAAAGAGTTTGTAGTGTCTTTGTGTGTGTGTGTGTGAGAGAGAGAGAGAGAGAGAGAGAGAGAGAGAGAGTGTCTCACTTTGTCAGCCAGGCTGGAGTGCAGTGGCACACTGCTCACGACCACCGCAGCCTCAACTTGCTGGGCTCAGGTGATCATTCTACCTCAGCCTTCCAAGTAGCTGGAACTACTGGCGTGAGCCACCACGCCTAGCTAATTTTTGTTTTGTTTTGATTTATTGTACAGATGAAGTCTTGCCATGTTGCCCAGGCTGGTCTCGAACCCTTGGGCTCAGGCAGTCCTCTCACCTTGGCCTCCCAAAGTGCTGGAATTACAGGCCTGAGTGTAGTGTCTTTTAAATCTTTCTTCCACTGCCACCAGAGCTTTTTAAAGAAACACAGATATGATCACAATATTCTTTCTTTTTCTTTTGAGTTGCGATCTCACTATGTTGCCCAGGCTAGAGTGTGTGAGATCATGGCTCACTGCAGCCTTGACCTCTTA
This sequence comes from Carlito syrichta, assembly GCF_000164805.1. Taxonomy (NCBI): domain Eukaryota; kingdom Metazoa; phylum Chordata; class Mammalia; order Primates; family Tarsiidae; genus Carlito; species Carlito syrichta. The sequence goes on from NW_007260598.1 coordinate 1,151,393, forward strand.
GGCTCAGGCGGTCCTTCCACCTCAGTTTCCTGAGTAGCTAGAACTATAGGTGTGAGCCACCACAGCTGGTCATAATATTCTTTCATTAAAATCTTTCAGCTACTCCAGAGTATACATTTCTCATGTTCATGATTGTCCTTTGCTTGCTTTTCCTGTTCATCCAGCCATGTGGAACTAACTTGTGGTCTCTGAGTGCCACAGGCTGCGCCCAGCCTTTGCAGTCTGATTGTAATCACTGCCATCCCCACCTCTTCTTCCCACTCTTGACGCTGATTTCTCAAGACTCTGTCAATACTTTCTCTTTGACGTCCTCTATCTTCCTGATCTCCACACTGCTGTAGGTGTCCTCTGCTTTCATGACACTCCAAGCATTCCACTACTCCACTCTGTGGAGTACTACTTTATTTTCTTGGTTTTCCCTGATCAGATCCTATGTTCCTTGAGAGTGTGAACTTAGTTATCATTAAATCCCTAGTTTGACTGTCATGGCATAGATACTCAGTGTTTATAGAGCAGATGCATGACGGAGGGTAGTTGAAGAACTTTAGGGTAACTGATGGGCATACGGAGATGTGGTCCCAGTACAAATGTGAATAGAGGCATTATTTTCACAGAAGTAATCGTTTTGTACTTGAGAGTATATTACATGACCTAAGTCGTGGGAAATCAGTGGGCCAATTTTAGAAGGCAGAGAAAGGGACCACAACCTATATTGTCATGGTATTTTATTATCTTCAAAAAACAAAAAACCAAAAGCCAAAACAAAACAAAAAAACAAAGCAGTTTACTTTCCTTCCCATCAGTGCTTGTCAAAGTTCAGATTTCTCATCCTGGGTTTCAAAGCCGTCCTCAGTCTGGTCTCACTTTACCTGGCTAATCTTATATGCCACTGCCTGCCAATGGGTCCTCTCTGTTCCAAATAGGCCAGTTTCTGCACTGTTCTCTGAACAGTCCATTTTCATACCTGGCATTAGAGCTTCATTCATGTTGTTGGCCATACCTGGAGTATCTTTGTGTCCTCCACTCTCCAACTCTTTCTGTCCTTAAAGGGTTAGGTCAGGTTCACCCTGCCATGAAGTGTTATTTAACGACTCCACATGATCTAAATGGTGATCACCTGCTTTTTAATCATCTGATGCATGCAGAGTACCTTTCTTGTCTTACCTATTCATTTCTAGGCTGGGTGGAAGGTACCAAAGTCCACCAGCTTGTGGCTGATTCTTCATCCTCTTTAAAGCCTCAGTCTGTAAGCGATGGGAAAATGGTTTCTTCCTCCAGTTCTTTCTGAGGAATCTCACGGTGCTTGTGTTTCTTTTAGCCACACCTCATTTCACTTCTTGGCTTATGTTCTAGTTACATCTTGTCTCTTCTGTCTCTTTGGCATCTGCTTTGATTTCTCCAACACATCGGTCACAAAACAGCTATTTGTAGTAAAGTTTTATTGAAAAATTGGTAGTGGCAGGGATTATATCCCAGCATAGTGAACAGCTTAGAATTATTTTACTTAGAAAAATTCCTTGGACATTCCCACTGTTGGAAGCTCCTTAACTTTTTTCTGAGTCTCAGCCGTGTGGATGTCCTCATGTCTCTAGCTTCCTACTGTCTGCACGGCCTTCCCCACTCACTCCCTGTGACTTTCCTGCAGACTTTGAATTCAACTTTCCTTCCTTGTATCTGCTCCTTTCAGATCACACTCTGGAGCGGCCTGGCTCACTTTTCTGTTTCACAGGCCCACTGAGTGAAATACAAGCATGAGCCATGTTAGGGCCTAGAGTGGCTAAGATCTGCAGGGTGAATCAGGAGTGGATGTTGCATGGGCTGGCCCCGTCTGGATCCTCAGAATAAAATGATGCTTAAGCAACCTAGGTGAGGAAGAGCATTAAGGATTTGCCAGTGAAAGCAGCTGTGTGCTGAACCCAGCTGAGGCAGATCAGGCCCAGCCTGGCCTGTTAGGAGAGCTGGGTGTGGGTTGTTTAATCACGCTTCTCAGTTTTGGCGGTTTGCGACCTTGGGCAGGTGTTCTGTTTCAGGGCTGCTGTATTTGCTATTCTGCACTGGTGTTCCCCAGATTCGTTGTTTCCTCCTTCCCTCCTGCCGGTCTTCTGTGGACTACTTGATAATACCTCTTTTTTTTTTTTTTTGAGTTGGAGTATCTCTCTATCGCCCAGACTGGAGTGCAGTGGCCGCTTCCGGTCACCGCAGCCTCAACCTGCTGGGCTCTGGCAATCCTTCTGCCTCAGCCTTCCAAGTGACTGGAACTACAGGCGCACGCTACCACGCCTGGCTAATTTTTTGATTTATTGTAGAGATGAGGTCTCGCCAAGTTGCCCTGGCGGGTCTTGAACCTGCGGGCTCAGGCAATTCACTCACCTCAGCCTCCCAAAGCACGGGATTACAGGCTGAGCCATCGAGCCCGGCTGATGAGACCTCTTTTGGCTCTCGGTTTAAAACAGCATCCTCTGCACACACACTCTGTTTACTTTCCTGCTTTTTCTCCTCACTACTTAGCACCATGAGACATGCTATTTATTTTACATACTTACCTTATCTGTTGTATATCTTTGCTGCTAGCATGTGAGTTCCATGAGGGCAAGGATTTTTGTCTGTTTTGTTCACTATTACAGCCCCAGTGGCTAGAACTGTGGCTGGTACTCATATCTGTTGAATAACTTTGCCTCTGAGAAGCTCATTTCTTTTTGTTTTCGGACACGAGGTCTCACTGTGTTGGTCAGGCTGGTCTTGAACTCTTGGGTTCAAGCAATCCTCTCGCCTCCCAAAGTTGCTGGAATTACAGGCGCCTGGCTTCAGATGCTCATTCCTTAGGTTGTGGTTACTGTTCTTTAAAATAACGGATTTTTCTTGCTACAAATGTAAATGTTGTCTCCTTAACTATGTTCTGAGCTCTGTAGGAGCTGGGCCACTTGTGCCTCCCATATGTGTGAGTAAAGCATGTGTCAGAAACCTGTAACAGTGGTCACATTATCCTGTTTTAACCTGCTTTTGACAGTGACAGAGTGTGTAAACGTGAAAGACAGTTAAAAAAATTTAAAAATCACTCATAATGCCATAACCATAAGACACATACTGTTTTATTTTTATTTCCCTTTATTTCTTGTTTGTGTGCATTTTTTTTGCATAATCATAGCGTACATATTTTACTGTTTTCTTTTTTTCATTTTGAGCCACTCTGTTGTCCAGTCTGAAGTGCAGTGGCACAGTCACAGCCACCGCAGCTTTGACCTGCTGGGCTCAGGTGATCCTTCTGCCTCAGCCTTCCAAGTAGCTGCAACTGCAGGCGCATGTCACCATGCCTGGCTAATTTTTTGATTTGTTGTAGAGACAAGGTTTTGCCAAGTTGTCCAGGCTGGTCTCGAACCCTTCAGCTCAGGCAATCCTCTTGCCTCCCAAAGTCCTGGGATTACAGACGTGAGCCACTGCGCCCAGCCAAGGACTGACACTCTTATATGCAGCAACTTGATCTTTATTATGGAGAAAGTTTGGCACAGTTCTTAAAGCATGGTCTTTCGAGCCAGATATGGGGTCAGATCTTTAGTCAGTCATTTGCTAGGTCTGTGACCGTGGTCAATCTACTAAGCCTCTCTGAGCCTCAGTAGAACAGCCATAATAGTATTACTATTAACTCTGCAGCGAAGTGTGAGGATTAAGGGAGAAAATGTCCTAACACAATGCTCATTAAATAAAAAGGCAGCTCTTATTAGCCACCCCTGTGGTTGCTAAAGGAAGACTAAAAGAATGACAAGACATCTCATTGTCAGCTTCTCAACAACTGTTGAGCCTTCCTAAAAATTTCCTCAAGTGTGCCCTTGAAAATCTCCCTAAGGCAGCTTTTTCAACTGATAGGATCATTCGCTTTCAGAGTTGGAAAATATTTAAGTCGGTTTTATGTGACATGGTTTCAGTCCTCTATTTTTTAGCCGCTACTTTCTGAATATGAACCTTCACTTCTCCCTTCATAAAGGAGTGGGCCTAAGTGGAATTCATTACCCAAAGTGTGTTCTCCCTGTCCTATCACAGAGTAGAGTAGAACTGACCTGCTGTGTGGGGCCTGAGAAGAGCACAGGTTGCATTCATTTTGATGATGGTCAAATGTTTTTCACTTACATTTAGTCTTTATGGTGGCTTCCCCTTCTTTTCTTCCCCTCAAATTGTTGTGTTTGATTTATTTTTAAGCCCAGGTGCTTATATTTGCTTGGGCCTGGCACTTCCTTCCTCGGAAACTTTTTGACCTTGTACACTTAATTAGTATTCCTTCTATATATTTTCCCAGTAAATTTCAAAAAAAGGATTGTATAGGACTGAGTATGCAAGTGTGTATCTTTCTGTTAATTGACACTCTGGTTATTGCATCGTCTCTCATCCTTATCTCACCAGCAGCATCCACACATTCCTTCTGGTAATGGACCTGGTGTTCTGATAGTCCATGGCCTGATCACCTCACTGGGCCAGTTGGAGTCCTCTTTTGAGATTCTTCCACTGGAGCTGTGAACATGTATGTGGCCATGATCTCTCTTACCTGGAAAGGCAGAGCACCCCTGATTTTGTATAAAACTAAATTTATAGAATTTCCATGAACTCTTCAGAATGAGCTTAGTTTGACATTAATTTTTGGTGAGCTGGTATTTGTTCCTAGAATTTACCACTTCCTTCTATGTACCTATGCCATATTGTCCATTTAGATAAATTAGTTGCAATTTTCTCCTGGGATCAACATCAAACTCTTCTATCATCTGATAATATCATCATCTTCTACTCTGTTGCAGTAGAATATAAACTGGGATTATGAATAAGAAAGTTAGGCTCTTCATGCATTTTTCTCTGAAATTATATCAGTCAAATAAAACCTTACTTGAAATGGTATTTTCTTGTTACTTCTTTTGGAAAGATTTTTATGGAATGTTGGAGTTGTTTAAAATGGCATGTGTAGTATTTCTACATAAAATTAAGCATCAGGCCCTTGTTTGAGAACAGGGCTTTTATCAAAACATCCTTTTTTATGAGCAAGTCACTTATGTTTTAGGCATTTCTGTCAAGAATATATCCTTCCATAAGCATAAGATCCAACTCTTTGGATAAGTGATGGTTGTGTTCTTTAGTGGAAACTGTATTAAGATGATTTGAAGCCTCTTAGGTAAAAAGTAGGAGTGTGCTAAAAGGTATTTAAAAAAAAAATTTATTATACAGATGTGGGGAACAGTTCAGGGTTAGGTATATAAACATTGACCATGCAGGTACCCTTGTTGATGAGGTATGCCTCTCCCTCCCCTAGCAGTTTCCCTCAACTATCAGTTAATTTCTTATAGCATTATAATTGTTCAAGGTCCTTTTATGAGTGAGAACATATGGAACTCTGTTCTTTGTTTCTGTGATAAATCACAGTATGATCAACTCCAAATCCATCCAGGTTGCTCCAAAGTTCATATATTTGTCCTTCTTTATGGCTGCATAATATTCTATTGTGTATATGTACCACATTTTTTTATCCAGTCCAGCTTCGATGGGTAACATGGTTGGTTCCATGTTTTTGCTATTGTGAATAGAGCTGCAACAAACATACGTGTGCAGGTATCTTTTTTTGTAGAATAATTTGAGTTCCTCTGGGTATATTCCCAATTGGGGAATTGCTGGGTCTTATGGAAGGTCAATTTCTAGTTCTTTCAGAAATTGCCACACTGTTTTCCAGAGAGGTTGTACCAGTTTGCATTCCCACTAGCAGTGTAGAAGTGTTCTTTTTCTCCACATCCTTGCCAGCATCTGTTGTTGTTTGTTTTATTAATGATGGCCATTCTTACAGGGGTTAGGTGGTATCTCAGTGTGGTTTTGGTTTGCATTTCTCTGATGATGAGTGAGGCTGAGCACTTTTTCATGTGTCTGTTGGCTGTCCATATATCTTCTTTTGAGAAGTGTCTATTCATGTCTTTTGCCGACTTTTTAAAGGGGCACTAAAAGATATTTTTACAAAACCAGCATTTCTTATCCTTTTGCCAGATTAGCAGTTCTGAGTGAATGCAGTTCAGTTAATAAAGTATGACATTGAAAATAAAGCTCATAAAACACAATGAGCTAGTTTGATATCTGTAAATAAATCTGGCAACCTCACCACTATATTGGTACTAATAAACATTAAAGTGGTTTATGTGATTGATCTATGCTTAAATTATTTGGACTTCTTAATGTCTGTTGACATTAAAAACAAATGCACAGTGTCGACTGAGGCAACTTCTCCAGATAGGTAGTAGTTTAGTTAGCATGTTGTGTTTGCATGTTACTGCATGTTACTGTTTTAAAAACATGCAACTTCTTGAACCTATGAAACATGAGACACGGTATCTCCTTAGAATGATAAAGACAATGAGTCTGTAAGTTTGTCTTAATTTAATGAGTAGGGCTAGACCTAAAAAGTTGTTTTAAAATTAAGTACTGTTTTAATGCTTTATGGTTCTGAAAATTAAACATTTTTGAGTTATCAGAATTAAATATACACTGTAGAAAAATTGAATACTAGAAAAGGAGGGGAGAAAATGCCTATCCTTTGTCACGATTACTTTTAGAATGATGCACTTTTTTACATCTTAGCATCCTTTTTCACGTTTTAGCTTTCCTGAAATTAGGATGCAAGTCACAACAGATGTATTTAGCTTTGATTTAAACAGTATTAACATATTACTGCACTTTCTTTTTACTGTTCATGCTTTTGTCTTGTAAAAATACTGCATATCAGCTTGCATCAAACTCAGAACCTCTGACTCAGTGCACTGCCATTCTTTAGTATGTCCTGGAGGTGAGCTTAAGAAAGAAGCAGCAGAAGAAATTGAGGTAGAATCAGTTTTTTTCCTCTTTCAACAAGACTGGAGGAAGTAGCATGGCCTGAGACAGGTAGGCAGGAATGAGTGAACTATGCCACTTACTCAGAGTTGTGTACTTGACAGATGCTGGGTTTCCAGATGTTCAGTTCAGAGATAATCACAAGGTCCTCTACCCAAGAGTTGAGGGTATGATACAAGTCTGTGCTGCAATTAATTTAACATTTAAGTGCTAGATGCTGAGGACACAGTGGTGAATAAGACAGGTCTCTCTTCTACATGGATGTTATAGTGGGAAAAGACAGAACTTCTTTCGTGCTAGTTTTGTATTGGGCATTTGGGAAGTTTAAAAATTAGATTAGACAGCTTTTGCTGTTAGGAAACTCAAACAATTGAGGTCCTATATCTTAACATTTTATATAAAATTTCTAGTTAAAATAACAAGGAAACATCTCCTGGTAATATTTTATTTAAGATATTCTCTATTTGCCTATGAATACAGTTATATTGCATCAGGAAGTTAGACTTAAGGTAGGACTCATTTGACTCCCCTTCCCTCCAATAATGCCCAAGATATGGGCGTGGGGAGCAAGTATAGGACACAATAAAAGATGTGATCCTATTTTTTATTTAAGTATTATATAATTTCTAATGTAACTGCTGATGGATGAATACATCTCTGTATGTAGTTTATCACTGGTTCAACAAAATAGCTATTTTCCCTGCCCCCGTCTGAGAAAACATCAATGTGGGAGGAAATATAACATCCAGGACATTTTATGAATGTTTGTGGTATGTCGTGAGACTAGGCTTTGGGATACCAAACTAAATGAACACTATTTCTAAACCTGATCATGTGAAACTACAAATGCACAGGAAATTTGTGTTGCTCAGTTGGACTAGATCTGGGTAGGAACACAGTTCTATAGGCAGAACTGGGAATGTTTAATTCTTCTGGTGGTTACTCTGGTGGTTACTTGACTTGACCTTGAGGGATATGTAGTGTTTTGCTAAGGGTAAAAGGCATTCCATGTAAGGAAAAGAGCTTGAGCAAAAACATGGAGGAAATGGAGTTATGAACTGAGAATTGCAAGGACACAAAGCTGGAGATATTACTGTAAACTGTTTGTTGGACACAGCATATTTGAGACATTTTTCTAAATATTTTACTTTTATTTCTCACAACAGTCTTTTGAGATAGTTGTTTTATTATCTGCATTTTACAGGTGAGGAATCAGAAAGGTAAAAATTGTATCTAATTATGAGATTCCTTAAATTTGAATTAGCCATATGGAAGGTAAAAGACAGAATAAAGGTTTTAAATCAAATTCTTACAAATTAATTTAGAATCAAAAGAACAGTCAAGGATCATTCAGGGGTTAAAAAAATATTAAATACAAAGTGAAGTTAATTGTTAAAATGTTATTATACTGTATTAATATTAAAATACAGTCATGCATTGTTTAACAAAGGGGTTATGTTCTGAGAAATGTGTCATTAGGCAATTTTGTCATTGTGTGAACACCATAGGGTGTGCTCACACAAACCTAGATGGTCTAGCCTACTACACACCTAGGCTCTCTGTAATAGCCCATTGCTTCTAGGCTACAAACCTGTACAGCATGTATTCAGTCAGTACTGAATAGTGTAGGTAGTTATAACACGGTGTCAAGTATTTGTGTATCTAAGCATAGAAAATATACAGTCCTGTGGTATAAAGGATGAAAAAAGTGGCACACCTGTATAGGGTGTATTTGCCAAAAATGGAGCTTGCAGGACTAGAAGTTGCTCTTGGTGAGTCAGTGAGTATGAAAGCCTAGAACTTTACAGTGCACCACATAGACGTTATAAACACAGAATACTTAGGCTACATTACATTTATAAAAAATATTTTTCTTCAGTAGTAACACTATTTTTCCATCTCCACATCCTATCCCACTGGAAGGTCTCCAGGGACAGTAACATGCATAGAGTTGGAGTTGGGGAAGATAGCGGCCGAGCCAATAGGACTGTTCAAGTCCTGGTGTGAGTGGGTGAGTGTATGGAAAATTTTGTGTACTGCTAAGTGAGCAAGTGGGTGTGTGAGTGGCTGACTGAGTGAGGGCTAGGGAGCTGGTGGCCAGGGCTCTCCTGGTGCAGTGGCTGGTGCCACAGCTACTGGGCTTGAACCCTAGCGCTTCCTGGAACCCAGAAGCCAAGCACTGTTTTCTTTTCTTTTCTTTTTTTAATCAGTAAACCCTTCCTGGGAAGAAAATGCTGGGAAAGACTGTCTAAGTGGGGACTCATGAAGAAACGGCCAGGCCCCTGATGCAACAGTTTGTGCTGCAGCTTCTCTGCTTTGTCCCTGGGCGCAGAAGCCAAGCATCATTTTTTTTTTAAACGGACAAAAGTTTTCCTGTGAAAAAATGGCAGAGAGAAACCATCGCCCCAGGCTCTCCCTCACCATTGCAGCAGGAGAGACTGTCGGCTCCAGGCTTTGCCTCACCACTTAAGGGACTGGCGGGGCACTGGCAGCAGGGCCTGCAGAGGGAGTCCAGAGGCAAAGTCCCATGGAAGAGGACAAGAGAGGCACCCCACCACCATCATAAGGCAGGGCAGGAAAGTGCTCCGACTTGCTCACCATGGAGCAACAGACCCAATCTCTGTGACTGGCAGATCAACTACTCAGGGATTGATCGTGACCCAGAGGGAATATTGTGAAAGTACAAACTTCGGAGGGACCTGATGAGTGCTGAGTTCCAGGTGCCCCACCCCCTACCCTGATCCAGCCATGGGACAAAGGATGTGGCCAGAAAAGGGGGAGGAAGGACGCCAAAGAGATCAGTGGTGAGTTCGGGGCTGACCCAAAGCCCCTCCTCCCCAGCAATCCTCTGAATGTCAGACCCAAACAGTTGAGCCACGACTGAGAAGGACAAAATAGGAGAACTCCATTCCAGGATAGGCCTGGCTGGGACACCCCACCACCACCACCTTCCGTGAGTACATACCTGGGGAAGAGACAATCCCATACCTCCCCACCAGAGGAGATGTCCCAGACCATATGGGAGGGGAGGACTGCAGCCCCACCCATCTCCACTGCCCCTCCTCCATCCCTGCTCCAGACACTGAAGAGAGAGTGAAAGAGGTGGCTCTGCAGGAGAGACCTGATTAGAGGAACAGTTATAAAGCCTGCCACAAAAGGGCAGGTTTTTTTTTTAATTTTCAATTTTTTAAATTTTTTAAAACTTTTTGACTGTTAATCTATTTTAAAAATATTTCTCCTTTGTGCATAATGTATATGTGAGGGTTTTCTCTGCATCTCCCCCAATTTTTTTTTTCTTTTTCAGTTTCTTCTTTTATTTGTCATGTTCTGTTTATGTGTGTATGTGGATGATTTGAGTGTTATCTTTCAGTTTTGTTGTTTTTGGTTTGTTTTTGCTCTTTTGTTCTTCTGGGTTTTTTTTTCATTTTTTATAGTTTAAGGTGTGTGTCAATATATATGTGAGGGTTTGACCTGAATTCCTTTTCATTTTTTTCCCCTTTGGGTCTTTCTGTTTTTCTTTTCTGTTCACTTTGTGTTAGGTATGTGTGTGTGTATTTAGTTTTCTTGGTTTTTTGTTGTTTGTTTTGTTTCACTTTGTTGTTATTCCAGTTTGT